>NC_059289.1:4410103-4430103 GCF_017591435.1 Portunus trituberculatus | reverse complement strand
GTTAGCACGAAAATAGCGATAAAAGATAAAGGGATGCAACATTCCGGCAGTGAGAAAGAGGCTGAAGACAGTTAGTCAGAGGAGGGAATTTGATGAGACGAAGAGCTTTTGATTCCACTCTGTCAAACAAAACTGTGTGACTGGAACCCCTCCAAACATGCAAAGAGTACTCCATAAGGCCCTTATACAGAGTAAGCAGTAGGAGGGGCGAGAAAACTGGTGGACGCCTCAGAACACCAAACTTCATAGAAGCTGTTTTAGCAAGAGATGAGATGTGAAGTTTGCAGTTATTATGAGCAAAGGACTGACCGAGGTTATTCATTGTGGGAGAGGGAGACAGTTGAGTGTCATTGAAGAAGAGGGAATAGTTGTCTGGAAGGTTGTGTCGAGTTGATAGATGGAGGAATTGAGTTTTTGAGGCATTGAAAATTACTAGATTTTCTCTGCCCCAATCAGAAATCTTAGAGAGATCGGAAGTCAGGCGTTCTGTGGCGTCCCTGCGTGATCTGTTGACTTCCTGAAGGGTTGGTCATCTCTGAAAGAACGTGGAAAGATGTAGGGTGGTATCATCAGTGTAGGAGTGGATAGGGCAAGAAGTTTGGTTAAGAAGGTCATTAATGAATAATAGAAAGAGTGGGTGACAGGACAGAACCCTGAGGAACACCACTATTAAAAGATTTAGAAGAACAGTAGCTGTCTACCACAGCAGCAATAGAGTGGTCGGAAAGGAAACCCGAGATAAAGTTGCAGAGAGAAGGATAGAAGTTGTAAGAGGGCAGTTTTGAAATCAAAGCTTTTGATATGTCTAATGCTACAGCAAAAGTTTCACCGAAATCTCTAAAAAGACTCGGTAAGGAAAGCCAGATGGACCTTGACAGAAGCCATAGTGGCGATCAGACAGAAGATTGTGAAGTGACAGATGTTTGAGAATCTTCCTATTCAGGATTGAAGATTCAAAAACTTTAAAGGTCACCCACTTTTAGGAACAGGCTGAATGTAGGCAAACTTCCAGCAGGAAGGAAAGGTAGAAGTCGATAGACAAAGTTGGAAGAGATGAACATACATTACTGCTATATAAAAATGTACATCATTACTGCTAAATGAAAGATTGTCTCCCTTCAGTTTTATTATAGAACTGACAGCTATATAAAAATGTACATCATTACTTCTAAATGAAAGATTGTCTCCCTTCAGTTTTATTATAGAACTGACAATTTCATTACATGTAAATGGTCTAGAAATAAAAATTTCACTACAAAAAAGTCTAGGGAACTTAATTTTTTTTTTTAGTAAAAAACTACAAAAAACTACAAGTATCTTGTCCCTTGTAATAAATATACTGGTCATATAAAATATTTTCACAAAAGTATGGACTGTCACCATGAATATAAAAAAAATACATACTGTCCATCAAATATAAAAAATACAATACATACTATTGATAATTCTCAGCCTAAATAAAAAAGTTAGGCTGAGAAATTATAGTAAAACCAATTACATAAACAGTACCTTAGCTAATTAATGGTGGTTGGAGGGGATAATCTACCCCAGTTGGCACTTTCTCGTCCTTGCAGTTGTCCGTTTACATTGTGTGCTATTCATATAATTAAGCCTACGCGTACAGGTGCATCTTTATTCAATATAAAGCACCTAATTTGATCTGTATAATCTAGTCCATTAAAGCCCAAACTGAATGAAAGTTTTAGAACAGACTGAAGAGAATAGTGAGACAGCTGAGAGAGATTGTTAAATTAATATGCAATTGACTGCTGCTATGTAGGCTTTGAACTGACACCAACAACAAACTAAATTACTGAAACTCCACGAATTTAGCAGCCTGATGAAGACAGAGTGAACTAGATGATGACACACATAGGCCAACTTTAAACTTGTCTTCATAATGTAAAATCTTTTACGAGTAACTCTTGATTCATAACCTTAGATTCCTATAAATATGAACATGAAACTGAGTTATAAGATTATGAATGTCATGACAACCTTAGATTCCTTCTCACTAAATAAATGTGAACATGAAACCGAGTTATAAAATTATGAATGTCATGATAATCTTGTTTAAACTATGTGCACTACTTATACATCTTTCACATAAGATATGTTCCAATCAATTATACTATGAATGTTATGGCATCCTCCCTTCTTACCTCTGTCTTGTACTTCCCACAGGTGTGTCTGTGCTGCTGGACATCCAAAATCCTGCAAGAGAAGAAAAAGTCAACAAATGCCTCAGAAGGAGACCAAAGTGGAGAGGATTAGGAAAGTAATAAGGTGAAAGTTATTTAAAAATAAGGAAACAAACAAAGGTCCCTTGGTGATTTCTGTTAGAGGAAAGTTAAGTCCTGTGTGATGTAGTCATGTCAGTTGCTCAAGGTTGGACTCGCATTTGTTGATGAGGAATTTTGGGTGTCGTAACAGAACTTGAGAGAATAAGGTGATAAAGAGTACAAATGTTACAACTAGTAATGCACAAGGAAGCTTCAGGAGGAGGCAGCACTGTGTGTGTAGATTAGGTCTTTGCTGTAACAGCAGAGATTGTAAAAATGATTTGGCAAAAGCTAGCTGTAACAGCAGAGATTGTAAAAAAAATGATTTGGCAAAAGCTAGAAGTGTTTTTGGGTTTGCAACTACGGTACAACAACAAATAACTAGTTACAACTAAAAAGTTCAGGCTTCTCATCTCAAGCTTAGTTAACTAACATCACTGCTACTTGATCAATTAGGCACATTTCTCTGCCAAATGAAAATAAATTTTACGGAGTATAAAACAACAGAGTAACCTAATAATATACATACCACATATGAGGCGTTCAGAATAGTAGCGACAAGCTTAAAAAAAAAAAAAAAAAAAAAAACGCAGTTAAAGTTTTGCAATATTCAGAATGCAATAACACTGAGATGAGGTAGAAAGCTCTAGTTTTTTGCTCTATAACAGGGCTTGACAACCATTGTAAGCAAAATGTAATTAGGTTCTGAAGTTGCTCATTAACTTTGGGTGGAGGTGGGAAGACTGAAGGTAAGGGCAGAGTGAGGGGAGTGATAATGTGTGGCTATCATTGGCTGTCATGTCATGTCATCACATCCATGCCTCCCCATTGGTCGCTAAGCGGCCTGGGTGGAGATATGCTGGTGTAAAATTCACTGTGCCGTCACTTTTAATGTGATTCTGATATGGTTGATTAAAGCCTTCACTACAAGTGGAATTTCACCCTTATTGCCATAATACTACTTTTCTGATGGCACAGATGTGAGCCAAACACAATAGGAAGATGATAGTGCTATACCACAGCTTGCTGAGACACACCAGAGTGAAAATGCACGCCTCCCAGCCTGCCCCAGTACAAAAGGCATTTCTGCTGAATTTTGACTTGGATGTTGCAGATTCGAAAAGCTGAAGGGGAAATGAAGAACATGCTGTACAAACCTCAAAATCGGCATTGGTGGTGCTTACGTCACTACTATTCTGAACGCCTCATATGCAATAATATCTTGGCTTCCCATACAGCTATTACATATTCACCTGTTGTTTTACAGATCAATTATGTTCTTAACATAGAAAGAAGGTGGACACGTCTTCCAAGTTTTATCACAGGGCTCTGTTTCACAACGCTGTGGTGAATGTGAATATTTTGCACAAGCTTTCTCACAGCCCTCACTTATTCCATTCTGGCATCGAACTGCTTCATCACAGTGTAGAAGTTTTTCATATTCTCTCAAAATCTGTGGAAGTAAACCTTGTTTTAGAAAATATACTATTTTTATGCCCTTCTTTTCATGGTAATTTCATATACAGTGAACTGCTCCTTGCATGAAGTGGTATTTGAATCTAATCAGATTAAAGAATTCCAGTCACTAGCTGAATATTTCAGTTTCATTTAATTACCACTGCATTCAAGCAATATCAAAATTTTATTACTCTTACATGAGAAGCTGGGACAAATTAACAGGCAAGAATGTACATACATGAAAATTGTGATTCTGACCACGACCACTGTCCAAATGATGTGATGCTTTTTACTTAACATGCAATTAGTATGCATTTCAGAGGACGTGAGGCATTGTTTTTATGTAAATATTTTTCAAACAGTTGAATCAAAATATTTTGGCACAATTTTTTACACCCTCCCATAACTTTTGACACTATCATACACTGGCGAATGTGTTTGATTAGGTGTTTATACTCTTGTCATTTAATGTCAAAATACACACGAGTCAACTCGGAGAAACAGGGAGAAACCGTAAATCAAACAAAGAAAGTAAGACGTTGCTGTGACGTCAACTCATCCACTACCTCCCCATTCCTGTCTGCTCCTACCCTCCCTTCCTGCCTTTATCACTCCCAATTCTCTCTCTCTCTCTCTCTCTCTGGAAAATACTGCCACTGCCATATGTTTTATACATTTAAAATTGAGGCATTCATTATATGGTAGTGTTTTGTAATTTACACAACTTACACACAGTATAACAGTTGATAATGACAGATACCCAGAGAATATAGGTGAGAATAGTAGAATAGAGTGGTTTATGAGAACCACCATGACTGATAGTTGCATAATGTTTTATCTTTTTTTTATGACTGAACGAGTTTCTTTGTGGTACGTGGAACTTGGGCTCACAAGAGCAGTCATATCACTCATTTGGTCAGTGCAACATCAAGTCTTGGCCTCAGACACCAATAGCACTCTCAACACCGCTCCCAATCTAACAATTTCACTGTCGGCACCATTTGTCAAAGTCTGCAGCCAAGCAGACTTTCACAATTGCCTCTCTGACTGAGCACCTGAAGATGGCAAGCCTCATCATAGAGGAAACCTCAGAGATGTCAGTGTGGCAACTCATCTACAACATGGGAGTGTGCTTTAAGACCTCACAGCAAAAAATGTACGTTAATAAGAAGAGCATGGATGTCGTGTCCGGCAGGATCAGTGTACTCCATGTCCTTTAACAATCCCGTGAGTTTACCATCAGAATGAACCATATAGTAAGGGATGTGTGGACAGCACTCAGTCTGCCACTAGTGACACGTATAGCTATCAGGTGCTGCCCAGAGAAGGTGAGTGCAGCGGGCGCAACCAACGATTTCATTGAAATCCTACCAAGAACACCAGTGGTGACTTCCATAGTGAAATGAAAGGCAACCTGTTCATTCGTTGGCCGACATTGCAGCTCCTACCCTCGTTGAGTGAGCTGGCTGTGCTGGTGATGGAGAAGTGCAGCTCCTACCCTCACTGAGTGAGCTGGCTGTGCTGGTGTGTGATGGATAATGCCCCCTACTATAGGCAGTTGATGGAGAAGAATCACTGTTCCACCATTGCAATATCAAAGCAGATTTGATAAAGTGGCTGGAACACAGAGATACCCTTCCCACCACACAACAAAAGCTCCCAATTTGCAAAGAAACATGTCCAGAGCAGCAATACATGAGAGTGTGGAGGTAGTGGATGAGTGGACAGCATTGTTACGTCATGCTTCCCTTGTTTAATTCGCTGCTCCGCTGAATTGGCTAATGTGGTCTTTGTTGACCTTAAATGACAAAAGTAAATGCCTTAATGAAATAAATGACAAAAGTAAATGCCTTAATGAAATACATGATGGTGTCAAAAATTACAGGAGGGTGTGAAAGCTGTGCCACAATATAATTTCTGATTCAGTTATTTGTTTGGAAGATTGATGTGAAAATTGATGCCTTAGCCTCTGAAATTCAGATGTATACTATAAGTATGCCAATTAAGGAGGAAGAAATATACAAGCAGCAAGTAAAACAACTTTTTTTTACCTTTTTGGAAATTAACCCACAGGGGGACTTTTTTTTTTTTTTTGTAAGGTCTAGGGCCAGTCTCTCTTACTAAACCATCTGGTAAACTTTAACTCATCACCTAGAAAAAAGTGTTTGACTTACCATAGGACTAGATCTGATCCCATCTTGGTCCACACAGTACACACCCATATCACCATAGTATTGGTAGGGGTAGTACAGCCCTGAATCTAGTCCAGCAGGTGTGGCACACTCCAGATTGACGTGGGAATTCTTCTGGCTGTCATAGAGCCACTGGTCTCGTGCACAGTCTGTATTGTGGAAGAGAAATGTGTGTGAAGGGTACAGTATTCTGATCTATCAAATCTCATTGGTATTAAAGAATTGTTTTCTCTCTAACTACCACTTTTACCAATTTTATTTAATTTTCTACTTCAATTTGTTTTAATTCTACTCTTCTGTTCACTTATAATTGAAAATTTCTGATACAACTCATAATAGTTATGCTTAAACTTCACTTCTCTGTAATTCTTTCATTCACTCTTGCTTCCTTTCATGCTTAAACTTCACTTCTCTGTAATTTTCATTCACTCTTGCTTCCTTTCCCTCTGAACACATGAACAACTAATAAGGGAGATAGTAGCTGCATGAAGTAATAATGAGTCTGCTGAGTTTACATTAAAAAATGTCCTATCTATATACATTCAATGATCAAATTAGCAAAGGGAAGAATTTTATCTCTTCGAAGCTTATCACTTTAGTGAAATGTACAGAATTTACATATAGAAGAACCCCAATCCCATTATCTCATTTTTTCATTGCATTACTACTAAATCATTTAACTAACATTACAACCTATACTTACTACATCCACCTCCAGATGAAAGCTTCAGAATTGAGTCATAGTATTTGTCATAACACCTGCATCTGAAACCAAACACATCCATTACTCATAGAAAGTCCAACAAAAATTGTCATGTGCATAGTAAATATTTCTTACTGACAGAAGTCTATCCCAATGAAATTATATCACTATATAACTTGTATAAAAAAGAATCAATGCAATGAAAACATTTGAGGAACATTTCTGCATGTACATAAAAACTTAAGGAAATGGGGGAAGCTGCAAGAGGCCATCAAGCCTACATATGGCACTACCTGTATCTACATAATTCCACCTATCATCCCCATCCATAAATTTGTCTAATCTTTAAAAGCTCCCTATTGACTTGGCACTAACAACATGATTACCGAGTCTGTTCAATTCATCAACCACTCTATACTGTATTGGAGAGAACCAGTTCCTTCCCATTTCTTTTTTAAATCTAAATTTTTTAAGCTTTAATTCATTATTTCTGGTTCTATTCTGGCTACTGATCCAAAGAATTTTGATCATGTCCCCTTTGTTATAATCTCTACGCCACTTAAATCCTTGTATCAGGTCCCCTCTTACCCCACATCTCTCTAGGAAATGCAAATTTAATATCTTTAATCTTGCTTTGTAGGGAATATCTTTAATCCCCTGTATCCTCTAAGTCATTCTCCTTTGCACTGATGCTAATAGACTTACTTTATATCCTTCCTATAACGTGGGGAACAAAACTGTCGAACTATTTTTCCTTAGATGCTTGACGAGACACTTACTGTCCATGAATACACTGTTCTCCACTGAAGGATCCATCAGGGTCACACTTGTAGAGACCAGTGGGGCCGTGTACTCCTTTCGCCAGCATGTGCTCTGTCAGCTGATCCTCTGCTTCATACATACTTTCACACCTCCTAAGGTACTGCTCTCCCACCAGTGTGATGTTGTCTGAAGATATTGTGCTTACATAAATTTTGGAACTTTAAAAAATTACATTTTTTAACATAACCATTAACTGCTGCAGTTTTATTAAAAAAAAAAATGTATAATCAAATAACATGCTAATACTATATAGATAAATTTGTTGAACATTTCAAAATTGCGACAAGGAAATGAACTCCACGAGGATGTTTATGGCATCTTACAGCAGGGAAGAAGGTGCATGACTTCCTCAGGTATCATAGTGCCATATGGATCACCAGATTCTGGATGCACACAGTAACACCAGCCGTCCTCACACTGCAGTGCTTCATAATTGCCATTCTCCATACAGTGAAGTGTGATGGAGGACTCGCCAGCCTGCTGCCGCTCCCACACCTGCCTTGCGCACTCTGCCATAGCATATTCTTGTTACCTGTCATTTGTATTACCATCATCTATCTTTTGTGCAACATCCATAAAAATTCATAAATACAACACATGTTTCCATGGCATGAAACTTTAAAATAATGTCCATTTTCTCCACTACAAGCCATTATTAAACTCTTTTTTTTTTTAGGAAGGGAAGAAATGGACTAAATGCTCCCCACATATAAAGGACACTAACTGCAATTCATGTTGGCGACAAGCTCCTCCTGCCATGGGAAGATTTTGCCGAAGATTGTATTTCCTGCAGGATCCACACACACATACCTGCCAGTAACATTACAATGTTGTGAAATTCTGTTCTCACACTATTTCATGAGCAGAGCAAACAATTGTATGAGAGTCTTTCTGCAACACTGTTAAAAATTAAACTTCACCTACAAATGCATGCTTATGTATGGCAGGTAGCTACAAAATACATTTAATTTGATTGTTGAAAAGAAATAAAAAATAAATTTGAAAAATATACAAATTGATTACCTGCATGCAATAAAAAAAAAATGCATAGGTAATAACAGCAACGCCAAAGGACAGATGAGGCTTCATCTTCTCTATATAACTTCCAAAACACTGCACTAGCAGGACATCTTTGTGGCACTTGCCTTTCCTCCCCAGGAGGTCCTTTGCACTGCACAGTGGTATACTCTCCCGTTTGTGTGCAGTTTGGTGGCCAGCGATAGTCATCCCGGTAAGGTTTAAAGCTGCCCGATTCAAAGGCTTCATAATACTGTTGGCGCACATACAAACACCCACCCTCTGCCTCCCTTCCTGATGAAAGAACATTTTTGCTATCAAAATGACAAACCCAAAATGTCAGGTGAACAGGGCCAAGTTTTCATTTTCAACATTTCCTTACAGTATTATGGTTGAAAAATGTGATATAGCAATCTTGCCTATAATACAGTGGTTTAAGTTTTCAGGTGTTGGGATGAAGGAAATACCAAAATGAAATCTAGAGAAGGCTTCACACTCATAAGATGCAGCCATTCTTATGAACAAAGGTGCATCTTAAATATAATTTCATACAGTAAATGCAAAAGCAATTGTATGAAATAACTGGAAACCCTACTTGTGGGCAGTTGTGACTGTCTCGGGAGAGGTAGACCAGGTTAGTGTGTGGTGTTGTGACTCCTTTTGACCTATACAAGTTCTAGCATGCGAGTTGTATTCCAAACAAAATCTGACATACTCTAAAGTAGATGTATACCGAGGTACTACTACTACTGTATCTTATTGTAACTTTTTATTTCTTCAATAATGAATTTTACAAGTGGAAAGGGATATATCATGGACCATCCTACATTACCTCAGACTTATTGGGGAGGCATGTGGCCAGCTAAGCTAAGCCTAAGATCTGATCCACCAAATTGCTTACAACTAAATACACATGTGGCTGACAATAATGGCAGGCAACCTATGGTGAGTGGCTGTGCACTGATGTATTGTAAAAAATGTACTTTGTGGCTTTATTTGTTTCATTAATATCCATCTGCAAATTTTTAGAGTATGTACACTACAGAATTATTTGTATCTAGTATCATATCTCAAAACAGGATAGGAATTTGATGTATGGAACACTTCACTGCTCACTTTCATTGTCTTTTTCTTAATGCAAACAAAGTAATGCTTACCTGGCTCACATACGTTGTCGTAGTTGCACGCTAGTCCATAGTCACACCAGGAGGAGAAGACAGTGTTGTTAGATTCACCAAACCACTCCAAATCTTTCCTCATGTCAGACCACAAGGCACCTCTGGGAGCAGCATAGCCACCACTGTAAGCAGGATCAATGCTGCCTGTACAGTCTGACTCGCCACTTTCTGTAATCAAAATGGAAAAAAAAGTTGTTTATTTTATAATGAAGAATATGAGCTACTGGCACAATGAAGGAGAATTTGAACAAGGAGTGCCAGTCCTTATTAAAAAAATCTGTGTAATGTTTAACAAAGATCATAGGACTATAAAGTTTTCAGGTTATGACAGTTGTCTTTGAGCAGGGAATGACTGATGGAAAGTATTGGAAAGAAAAGGTGCCAAATGTTTAACTATGAAATAATATGAAACATAACAATAACAGTGCTGAATGTATGAAAATAAATGTAAAATGGCATTCTATATCTATCTTTCTAAAAATTATGTGCAGCAGCCAACTGTCGCACAAGAGGACAGCTGGAAAACACACTGAGACAATTACTGTAATTCCATATATTCAAAGGGTGTCTAAAGTGAAATGCTTCTTTCAATGTCTCAGCTAATACCAATCATACTCTTACTGGTTGTTGTTCTACAATTAGCTAATCATAGTGTGAGTAGCATACTGGTCTCATCATTCACAACAGGATAGGAATTTTTATCAAACAGAAAACATACAGTACAACATTTTCAAGGACTCTAGAGCAAAAGCATACCGACAACTCTGAGCATTCTCCACAATTACACTAGCCCACAGTTGACTTAAGGCACATCCGCACTACCAGGCATGCAAGCTCTGGCAAAAAGCAATATCAGATCACAATCTATTATACACAAGCTAGGAGGGTGAGTGGCAGGCACAAAGGTGATGTCAGAAAAGAAAAAATGACAGGCAAACATGAACAGGCAGCTGCCTATGATTGAGCTTGGACAAAACACCAGGAACTGTCTCGACAGGTAGGTGGTGCAAAGCACTAAAGGTTTCCTTTGAGGTACTTTAGTAATCAGTCTCAAAAGAGTTGTGTGTGCATGTGTCATCATGTCTGGCCATCCTTCTACAAGCATAAATGAATCTGTAAACACTTAGTGGTTCAGGCAAAACACCACATGGTTAATTGACATGTACTTGTACTGCCAACAGCCTTGTCTGTGGAAACTGTTTACATCCATTCTCATGTACTGGAAGAAATAATTTTTCACGTTCATCAATATACAGTCACATGGCTTTCAAGCTCTCCTCTTCTTTGCACCACAGATGCTTCTAAACTCTGGCTTTTTTTTTTTTTTCACATGCACTGCAAGAATTATCCCACACAAGGCTACTTTCTTTTCCACAGTGTTCAGCATAGTGGTAAGAGCCCTCACACCTCAGTTAGTGGAAGTGACCCACGAAACTGTAAGTGATATCAGTTTACAACTTTGCTCACCAGTCTTTTGCTTGGTGAACAAATAGAGATTATGGGCTACACTACATCTGGTAGCACTGTTTGTTACCAGATCCCTGTCTGTGGCATTTCCACTTCTGATGTCATCGTTCCTCATTCTCACTACCCATTGTGATCTGGTATCAGTGTTTGCCCGGGCAGGCATGCCCAATAGTGTGGATGCACCTTTAGGCTCAGTGCTATTCATTACTGATGCACAGACACCCAGCTGCCTCAGAGAAATAAACCAATGCTGCACTTATGAATCCCTCCCTATCACCATTTCGAGATTAGAGTAAAGGTAAGCCGTGCTACAGACTAATTACATCCTGAGGTTGAACTAGAGTATAAAAAATAGAATAGACTATAATGGTGGCACATGGTAACACAGGAGATACCAATCCTTGCTTATAGAAGATACCATCCACTACATCCAGCAATGTACAATTTGTAATACAACATTCTGGTTATCATTCCGTGTATCAACAGTATAATACTTACTTTTGAAAGTAACACATGCACCACAGCAGCCAAACTGGCCTGCCCCTTCCAGATAGACTGAGTCCTTTTGGCATCCTGTGGCATCAAATGGTTCCTGACACTTTACATACATGCATAACTGAAACCAGAATTAAGTCATGAAGTGTCACTTTCAATAGTTAGGCAAACAGAAAAAGAGTAAATATCTATACACACAATTTTCCTCACACATAGTCAAGGGAATAATGAATCATATGTTTTGAATACAATGGATAAATTAAGGACACTGACTGCTTTAGTGTTGTTGGAGATGAACTCTTCAAGTTGCCTCATGCCAGGGGTTGCACTATATGAAATGTTCTCTGCCTTAACCACCACCACTGCTGTCACCAACACTTTCCACATCAATCCTTGGGCCATCCTGGAAAGTCATGTTTGTCATAGAGTATTAGTCAGTTAATGGATGTGTGTTGGTTGATGCATCTTAATAACTACTTTCATTATTGACCTTAAGTAACTGTATCCCTATAGTCTCATGATGGAGGTGTAGATACTCCCTACATCACACATTCTTATCTCTGTATTGGGAATCTTGTGCAGTAATACACATGAACATTAAAAACACTAAGAAAATGAGTGATTAACTCTAGAATTAAAACATTGCCCTATAAATGAAAGTCTATCTGTCTCTGTACATAGATACCAACTGTGTTCCATTCAGGGACTGTCACATGTAGGCCTAATGGCATCTTGCAGCTTACCTTATTTTCTTAAGTTTTATCCTACCTTTTAGCAAGCTTTGGGCTATGTTTCAGATTTACTTGATGAGCTTTCTTTGAAGAACAAGGACAAAAGTGAGAACAACATTGTTATTACCAGATTGCATGTCTGTCAAGGGTGTTGGAAGATACTGTCTGGCCTTTGATAGCTGAAGATAGAGATGATATGCCAATGATTGATAAGATGGAGCTAGTTGGGGATGAATGCTGATTTCCTGTGGTCTAAAAGCCTTGAGTATGCAGGTGTTAGCTGACCTCGATCTTCAAATTTTTTGCATGTAGGAGTAACACTGGCCTAGAGTAACATAAAGGAAAAAAATCCCCATTGATGGTACCACTTCCATTAGAAAAAGTCAAAAGGATGAAATAATGTCTTGAAACCTTCCTCTTGAAAGAATTCAAGTTGCTGAAAGTTGAATACACAGAAGCAGATATGGATGATTACAAACCATACATTTAGCATGGATGTTATTTCTGACTGATCTTAAAAGTATGGGTGCTTCCTCCCTCTAACCTTGAGAAGCACAAGGTGGCACAGCACTGGGTGGGTGAGTACAGCGATGTATTCTCTGCCACTCATCACCCTGTGAAGAGAACAGTGAGGCTATTGTGGATATTAATATGCAGTATTGACGACGTCATGTTGATAACACTGATAAAAAGGATACACACACACACACACACACACACACACACACACACTTTCTCTACATATTACAAACACACTATCACTATCATATCAATACTATTGCACATTTTGCCTTTGTTGTTTTATCATGTACTGAAATGTTTAATCTGGGACCATAATTGTGATATTTGTTTGTAAAGCATCAGTACACACCAAATGAAAAAAAAATATAAAATCATCATACCATGATGAGTTGTGATCTCTTATCTGCCCTTGTGCTCAACAATTTTTGAAAAATATGTCAATGACTTCCCTATTTGCATGTCATGCACCATTGAAGGATTGACTATGTTCAATGATACACTCATTGCTGAGCTCTAAGATCAGAACTACAGTCCTGTGGAAATGGTTAATAAATGGCAATATGCTTCTCTTGCAATTAACAATAATAATAATGTCTCATCTTTCTCACCAGATGCAAGGGTTGGAGTGCCATCCTGTCAATGTCCAGCCTCTACAAATCTTCTCTACAGTTCA
This sequence comes from Portunus trituberculatus, assembly GCF_017591435.1. Taxonomy (NCBI): domain Eukaryota; kingdom Metazoa; phylum Arthropoda; class Malacostraca; order Decapoda; family Portunidae; genus Portunus; species Portunus trituberculatus. Next base: position 4,416,563 of record NC_059289.1, on the reverse strand, counting down.
CGGTCCCAGTCATTTCAAGGCTTGTTTGGCATTCTTGAGCATTTATTGAGCACCAGTGGCTTGCTGGGCCTATCTTAGCTTTTCAGCACTGCTAATTATTTTCTCCTAGCTGCCGTTATGCCCCACTGCATGGTTACAAGGAGTATCCTACCATTCCTTGGGCAGACCAGCTAGCTGGCTGAAGTCACAATACTTCATCACAGCTATACAGTTTCTTGTACATCTAAGCAGGACTCAAGTACTGTTGTGGAATAATAATAAAAATAATAATAATGATGATGCTTATAATAATGATAATAATAATAATAATAAAAATAATAATAATAATAGTAATGATAGTAATAGTAATAACAATAACAATAATAATAATAATAATAATAATAATAATAATAATAAATACCAATAATAATAATAATAAATAATAATAATAACAATATCACTATTATTAAAATGAGTTATTATTGCTATCACGACTATTAATTAGCAAGTAAACTACGTACTCTACATGATCGGTAAATATAAAGAATAGCAACTTAGCCCAATTTTCTTCCGGATCTTGCCTCACAATGCTGGGAAAGCAAGTTTCATGGGGAAAGCTAAAACAGAGCCAAATACATACTGTACTGTCTCTTACCACCAAAAATAAATAGAGAGCACCACTACCGGTGCTGCGGCTCTTTCGTATTTACCAGTTTAATTAGGTTACACTAAGTTTAGTTTACCAAGTTAGGTTATCCTATTATTTATGTTATGTTATGTTATGTTAAGTAAGATGCCAGCGGCAAGTTCAAGACAAATGCCATGAGTCATCTTAAGAACAGCAAGACCGCGCTCCTCTCATTAATAGTTAGCATATCTTGAATGAGGTTTCTTTTTAACTATCTTGTCAACGTTAGCTTATCAGTCAGCTTATTACTTAGCTGTGGGAGGTAATACAGCACCACAACACTTTGCCCCTTGCCCGTCTGAGACCCGCAACACGCACAGTCCCCGTGCATCATCAGTGCCGGGCTGGGGGGTGTTGTTATTGTGCTGCACTATAGCCACTCTGACAAACCAAGGACTACACAACCAAAAGACTGTCTATGTGACCCTGTAACTCACCATATTGTCTCGCAGATAACACAATCACATAAAGCATGAATAATATAATCATAACTAAATGATAGCTTATTACTTAGCTGTGGTTCACGTGGCTGGATGGCGACTGCAGGGCGAATTGTACTACATAGCTGGACTTTAATTGCTAATGGGTTTAAGACAGCCTCCTTGGAATTATCTAATGGTTCCGAGCTTCTACTGTACGTACCTTCTGAACTTCGAGAAATTAACCACAGGTAGCCGGTAGAGTTACATCTTGGACAACCTTTGTTGTTAGATCACCGTACCAGTCCGCAGTTACCTCGACGTGTGCTACTGTCTGACAGTGCTGATTCAATGAGCCTCTCTGAAGCAGGAAGGTTTCGCCATATAGCATACAGTGTTTGTAACGGCACCTCTTGTAGTTTTCAGCTGTTTCCTTTTCTGTAAATAGCAAGTGCGTGTGTTTTTGGTGAATTTCTTCTCCTTATATATATCTTTTTCAATCTATTTCTCTTCCTCTAAAGTTTGTCATAGTTTTGTTTCCTCTGCTTCTTGAACGTCTAGCTTAAAATAAAACAATAGCCTTCCCGGAATTTCCCTTTAGAGCGGCGTTTCCCATTCTTTTCCGACCATAGCATCCCTGTTCTCATGTCTAAGCAGTCCAGCACCCCTAACTAATATCTTGTTATTAGAAGGATAAAAGAAAGTTAAGTGTGTGCATCACTTACCAGCACCTCTTATAATTGATTTCAGCACCCCCAGCCGGATGCTAGCACCCCTGGTTGGGAAACGCTGCTTTAGAGAGAGACTTGCATCACATAGGCTTTACACATACATAATCATACCACTGCACGGGATTTTCATATAATAAGTATATAATTCAGGAGATAAGGAAGTTAATCTCACGAATGATGGGTGGGGTGATAGGGAGATGGAGCACGCTGTTGGTGGAGACAAGAAGGTGGAGGAAGTGGCAGCTAGAGAGGTTGATAAGATAACAGTTACCCAGACATGGTCTATGAACTCAAAGTTGACAAACAGATCAGTCGCAGCCCTGACGTAGCTGTGTCTAATTGTATATACAAAGAGACGAGACCCCTTACCTTGGTAAGCCTTTGTTGACTACTCTCTATTGAAGATATATTAAGGGTGGATTCATGGTGTATTGATTAGCAAATAATTATCTTGTGTTTCTTTATTTACATCATGCAAGTATACTTCTATAGGAAGTTTACACCAATTCTAATATATATATATATATATATATATATATATATATATATATATATATATATATATATATATATATATATATATATATATATATATATATATATATATATATATATATATATATATATATATATATATATATAAACTTCCAAGACTATTCTTAGACTTTATTACGATCAACCAGTGTTGTGAAGCACTTATAGGCAACAAAACTCTTGTTTCACAGGCCTTCCACAACATTACGTATGTTCGAGTTTCTCATTGTTCTCAATAAAAGGAAATGTCTGGACGGATGAGAATAGTGGTGGTAGTGGCAAATCTAGCCGTGCTCTGCCTCCCCACCAACCACACCCTTGCTGCCTCAGAGGGCGATTTCCGGTAAGCATATATCTAGTACGTACATGATCAACATTTCTATCATGTAAGAAATGCACAGTTGATTAGGTGGGTCTGACTATGTTATTAGGGAAGGTGCATGTGTATGTCTATATGATGATAATAATGAAAACCATACAATCAAAATGTTTAAGTAGACAGAATAAGGTCGACTATAGTGCTAGTCAAAGTGTAATGGATGGGTTGCAGGATGCCCTCACCATGGGCCTGGCGGTGCGTGTCTGGCCGGTGCGTGAAGGAGGACAGCTCGGGGCAGGTGGGACTAACGACCTTCAACATGTGCAAGTTGACCTGCAGCACGGAGGGCATGCTGTGGCCCCGCCCTGTCAGTGCTATCATCGGAGACCAGGTGACTCCTTTCTTACCCTGGATGATGAGATTACAACCAATATGTCAAGGGGAAGTGTGCAATTTGCTGCGTGAAGCTTATGACATCTTCACGGATATCCTTCACCGTTACCACCCACACTATGCCAATGGGAAAGCACCGTGGACTGGCCCTTGGGACGCTACCACGGAGCTTCAAGTCCTCCAGCTGGACGTGACAGTGGCTAGTAATGACACCATTCTCACCCTTGACACTGATGAGTCATACGATTTGACGGTGACCATTGGCACTGACTTGATTTCCGTGATCGTAATTGCTCCCACTTACTTCGGAGCGAGGCATGCGCTGGAGACGCTCTCCCAACTTGTGGAATACCATGAGACTGCCGACGCCCTCATGATCGTGCCTGCCATGGTGTCGGACGGACCTGCCTTTCCCTATCGTGGACTACTGCTGGATACGTCAAGGAACTTTGTGAGTGTGGGAGCCCTTGAACGTACACTGGATGCCATGGCTGCCTGTAAGCTGAACACACTTCATTGGCACATCACCGATTCCCATTCCTTCCCGCTGTTCCTTGATTCCCTACCCAACATGGCCTACTATGGTGCCTACTCTGCCAGGCAGGTGTACACGCCCGCTCAAGTGCGTAACTTGATGAAATATGCTCAAGTACGGGGTGTGCGACTGTTGCCTGAGCTGGACGCACCGGCGCACGTGGGCAATGGTTGGCAGTGGGGTGACAAGGAGGGACTGGGACAACTAGCCGTTTGTGTGAACCAGGTTAGTTGCTTACACACACTGCGCTTCATACATGTTTGATGTATTTTAAAACGGCAAGATAAGACATTTATCTTGTGATATCACTCATACACGAGTGTCGCTTTACCTGCAGGAGCCCTGGCAAAGTTATTGTGTGGAACCGCCATGTGGACAGCTTAACCTAGCCAACCCTAATATGTACGACGTCTTGGGTCAAATTTATAAAGAACTGGTGCAGCTTTTCTCTCCTCTGGAGCTGTTTCACTTCGGGGGTGATGAGGTAAGGTAATAGTGTAAAGATGATGGGTGAGAATAGGAGGGAAGAAGGAAAAATGCAAATGTTACTTAATTTGGATTTTATGTTAAATATTGATAAGATTTTTTTTAATGATAGGTAATCGTTGTTTAGATAAGGATGAAAACTGAACACCAGGGATGCTTCGCCAAAGATGATCTAGATCTTGTGGCTGCTTGAAACCGTGAGGGACGGCGTAGTGTGACGACCAGTGACAGTCAGTGGAACTTGAATGAAAAGCCTCATCAGGTTTCCTAATGTTATATCACAAACCAATAGGATGACAACGGTATCAAGACGGAATGCGAAGTAAACTAAGTATATAATTTGGTCGTAAAATAAAGATTTGAACAAACTAATCTTTCAGCCGAAGATAGTCTCGTATTACGAAGAAAGTTTTGAATGATCTTGCAGAGGAATTCCATTAACCTATTATATATTCTGAACAAAATTATTTAAGGTGTAAAATTGTTATTTCCTTTTTTCATTAGGTTAACCTCAACTGCTGGAACACAACTGAAGAGATCTTCAACTTTATGGTGGACAATGGATATGGGACGAATGAGTCAGACTACTACCACCAGTGGGCGGTGTTCCAAGGGCGCGCCCTTGAGCTGCTACACGAGGCGGCAGGTGGCAGGGATGTGCCTGGAGTTTTGTGGACTTCCCACCTAACTAAGCCAGAATATCTGGAATATCTCAACCCTTCCCAGTACATTATTCAGATCTGGACAAAGAAGAACGACTCGTCCATTAATAACCTTCTCTCTCGTGGCTATAGAGTTATCTTCAGTAATTATGATGCCTGGTACCTGGACTGTGGAATGGGGGCTTGGGTCGGTGAGGGAAATAACTGGTGCAGCCCGTACAAGGGTTGGCAGACTGTTTACGATAACAGTCCACATGACATTGCCTTTACAGAAACCGGTTCTCCCCATACAGACTTAATCCTAGGGGGAGAGGCAGCCCTCTGGACAGAACAGGTTGATGATGCCACAATTGACTCTAAGGTGAGTGTCGCAGTGCAATACAAAAAAAAAAAAAAAAAAACTTCGAAGAAAAAAATACTGATAGGATTAAATGTAATCCACAGGACTTGCTAAATCATGCACAGAACACACAGGTGTCTACGTGAAAGGAAGTATTGCATCACAATGACTTACACCAAATCTTTCCTCTCTGCAGTTGTGGCCTCGTGGCGCTGCCATCGCAGAAAGACTGTGGACCAACCCAGTGACCAATTGGAAAGCTGCTGAAATTAGATTCATCAACCATCGTCAACGAATGGTTCAGCGCGGTATGCAGGCGGAGCGCATCCAGCCTCAGTGGTGCCACCAAAACGAGGGTCTCTGCTACCTAAGCGAGCCTCTACTAGGGTGTGGAGGAACATAAAATGCTAACGAAGCCCGAGCACACTTATAAAAAAGGTTTCTTTTCTTCGCGGCTGGGTTGTTAAGTCTTGCCTTTCTTTTTTCCTGTGGGCTATTTCTATAATCTCAAGAATAGTGATATTCTCTTCTTCCCCATACGCGGCTCATGGGCAGTCAATGCACGCCAGTACATGATGCGATTGACTCTTTGTTGAGTTTGCAACACCTGAGCAAAGAGATTTATTAGTAGGAAAAAGACAGATGGCTTCCGGTGTCAGCCAACCACCAACTGGGACGCTCCTCTACCTTCTCTCCACCCTTCCCCCTCTCTCTCTCTCTCTCTCTCTTTCAACTTCTACAAACTTATTTTTTGTCGTGATTAATTCGATTAATCGAATTATTACAGAAACGAAATACGTACTTTCTTTATATCTAGTTTCTATGTATAAGTATATAGAAAATAATAAAAATAAATGTATGATCCTTCTTTATTCTTTATTTCAATTATTCGGCCATACTCAAACATATAACTGAATAGCCATATGCACCGATCACAATGAATTAGGATGACACCAGTCACCACATTTGTCACGGTCAATACAATCTTCACAAACTGCAGCCTCAAAAACAACACAACGAAACGGTCCCACCAGAGCGAGACGAAACTGGAGTGCCGGAGCAAAGGCCGTCCCCCAAATAAAACCACAAGAAACGTATTGTGCATTAAGTACTTTATCACTAAATGTAAGTATTTTACTGCTTCGTTAGGAGGTTCTATTGGTAAGATTATCTGGGGTATGTTGATTGTATAGATTAAGAAAGGGATATTGACAAAATTCGAGAGTAGAACCTGAGATAGAAGTTAGAAATTAATGATGAGAAATACCATGTGATTGAAATGTACAGGAGTAAAAGAAAAGTGCACGGGACTATGAATGGGGGAGGAAGTTAAAATGAAGAGTACAGCCCCTGTCACACCCTAAAGGTTAAGCT
>NC_059289.1:4390103-4402603 GCF_017591435.1 Portunus trituberculatus | reverse complement strand
GGCAAGGATGAGCTTTAGCATAGGCATACTTAACTGTCCCATGTAATATACATAACCACCTGTTTAAATAAAAAGAGAGAGAGAGAGAGAGAGAGAGAGAGAGAGAGAGAGAGAGAGAGAGAGAGAGAGAGAGAGAGAGAGAGAGAGAGAGAGAGAGAGAGAGAGAGAGAGAGGATGGAGCAGTATAAATGTGATGAATACTGGTGAAAGAATCTTTTTTTGTAAAGTGGAATGTCAAGTGAGGGAAAAATTCTCTGTAAGATAAAATGTAACTAGTAGAAGTGAAATTAATGTTATTACTGTTATTACGTATTATTATCATTATTATTATTATTATTATTATTATTATTATTATTAGTAGTAGTAGTAGTAGTGGTTGTGGTTTTTGTTGTTGTCGTTGCTGTTATTTTGTTTCACGGGAAGATGTGGCCATGTCCAGTGTGACTTTAGAGAGGAGAGGGGATGAAGGAGGAGAAGAAGGGCGAGGAGGGACTGGCTTCCTTAGAGTAAATGTCTAGTAGAATAGAACAGAGGAAGGGTACACACACACACACACACACACACACACACACACACACACACACACACACACACGGTAGCTCAGTGGTTAGAGCGCTGGCTTCACAAGCCAGATGACCGGGGTTCGATTCCCCGGCCGGGTGGAGATATTTGGGTGTCTCCTTTCACGTGTAGCCCCTGTTCACCTAGCAGTGAGTAGGTACGGGATGTAAATCGAGGAGTTGTGACCTTGTTGTCTCGGTGTGTGGTGTGTGCCTGGTCTCAGGCCTATCCGAAGATCGGAAACAATGAGCTCTGAGTTCGTTCCGTAGGGTAACGTCTGGCTGTCTCGTCAGAGACTGCAGCAGATCAAACAGTGAATTACACTCACTCACTCACATAAAAATGAGTGTAAAAATGTTATTTCACAACAATGAAAAAGAAAGTGAGAGAACAATTCTTTTTAATCCCACTATCTCTATTATTTCTTGTATTTTGAGAGAGAGAGAGAGAGAGAGAGAGAGAGAGAGAGAGAGAGAGAGAGAGAGAGAGAGAGAGAGAGAGAGAGAGAGAGAGTCCAACAGAGATATATACTAATCCACTTACCAAACAATATATACACTTTTCTCTGCATTTCTGACATGTATCCATTTGAAAAAAATATATATATGTATATAACCACGATTTTTATTTCCCACTTGTATCCAAACACGTAAAATTTTTCTTTTTTTTCTTTCTTACAACCATCTATCTATTCATCCATACATCCACGTCATCCCGCGTCCATCACCTGTAGCCATTCATCCTTCCGTCTGTCTGTTTGTCCGTCTGTCTGTCTGTCTGTATGTCTGTCTGTCACTGTCTCCCCTCGACTGACTGCTATTCATGTTATCCATCTGTCAGTCTGTCTGTCTACCAATTGAGACGAGAACGTGACGTGGGGAAAAGTTTTATTCATTGCGGTAATGTTAACTTTGCGTGTGAATGATGCAAGCTTATGTTTTTACGAGAGAGAGAGAGAGAGAGAGAGAGAGAGAGAGAGAGAGAGAGAGAGAGAGAGAGAGAGAGAGAGAGAGAGAGAGAGAGAGAGAGAGAGAGAGAGAGAGAAAGCTTATCTTATCATTGTAACAGGCAAAGGTGAACTACATATGGAGGAAGAGAAGGTGGAGGAAGGATAGGAGGAGGAGGAGGAGGAGGAGGAGGAGGAGGAGGAGGAGGAGGAGGAGGAGGAGGAGGAGGAGGAGGAGGAGGAGGAGGAGGAGGAGGAGGAGGAGGAGGAGGAGGAGGAGGAGGAGGAGGAGGAGGAGGAGGAGGAGGAGGAGGAGGAGGAGGAGGAGGAGGAGGAGGAGGAGGAGGAGGAGGAGGAAAAGGGGAGTGAGAGTGAGAGTGAAGCCTAGAGAAAGGGGCATGTTAACCAGTTGTTCTCCCTCTCTCTCCCTTCCTCACCTCCTCTCAAAATTTCTTCATCCTGACAACTCCAGAACTTGTATTTTTACTGTATAGCTTGGACTGTTGCTGGCCTTGTTGCTCCTCCTCCTCCTCCTCCTCCTCCTCCTCCTCCTCCTCCTCCTCCTCCTCCTCCTCCTCCTCCTCCTCCTCCTCCTCCTCCTCCTCCTCCTCCTCCTCCTCCTCCTCCTCCTCCTCCTCCTCCTCCTCCTCCTCCTCCTCCTTCTCAATCTACTTCTCAATATCTATTCTCCTTTCTCTCTCATAAACACTGAAAGACAGGGAAACAAACAGAATGACTAACAGAGAAAGACAGACAGGCAACCTACACACCCACGCACCGACCCACCCTCTCACACACACACACACACACACACACACACACACACACACACACACACACACACACACACACATTTTAATAATTCCATCAAAAAGCAGCAACAATAGTCACACAATAGTCACACAAATGCACTATAACTGATGAATGAGTGAAGGATCAGAGTTAAATACGTTTTCATTGTTGCAGAGAGTCAGTGGCCGTGAGGTAATAATATTTTTCCGGGGCTTGGATACAGCCAGCGCGGTGGATGACGATGAGAGGAATGCTAGACTTGAGTGATAGGAATAAAACGCAGTCACTCAGTCCAGCTTGACGCTAACACCAAAGGCTGCATTGAAATTAAACTGGTGCACTACTTTGGTCGTATTCAATTAGCACGCAGATACTACTGGTGAAAATGGTACTACAACAATATCAACGACAGCAACAACAACAATAACAACAACAACAACAACGACTGGAACAACAACAACAATGACAAAACAACAACAACGACAGCAGCAACAACAACAACAACAACAGCAACAACAACGACAACAAAAATAACTACTATCTGACACTACATCGTCACCATTAACAATAGACATAACGGGAATACATAAGCTGATAAACATAAAAATATCATCACTAGCAGACTAGAAAACAATAAAAGAAAGAATAGAACCGGTATAACAACACACACACACACACACACACACACACACACACACACACACACACACACACACACACACACCTGCCCACATCTTCCTGCCGTGTTTCCCTGCAGTTGAATATAAAGGGAAAGAATTTTGAAGTTTCCTCTATTCTATTTAGTAATATGTTTCCTTTCTCTAAGGGGAGAGAGAGAGAGAGAGAGAGAGAGAGAGAGAGAGAGAGAGAGAGAGAGAGAGAGAGAGAGAGAGAGAAATCCTTGTATTTCATATCACATAGAATTATTGTTTCTGTAAAGTCTCTCTCTCTCTCTCTCTCTCTCTCTCCGTGATTAGTTGTTTCCTTGATTAGCTTACATTTTCTTCAGTACTTTTCTAAGATTAACAATTTTGTTTCGTATTTTTTTCCTTTGATTAAATGGATGAATTAAATTGACCTTTCAAGACACGCTTTATCTTATTTTTATCTTTCATTTTATTCAATCTCCATAATATTTGTTTTCTTTTTATTCCCAGTTGGATGATCCATTTAATTTTTCTCTTCTCTTTCTCCCTTTTTTTTTTTCTCTCTCTCTCCTTTTCCTCTCTCAGGTTAACCGATTTTGCTCTTTTTTCTCTCCTTTCTCTTATTTTCTCTTTATGTTGTCTTTGCTTCTCCCTTTTATCTATTTCTTTCTCTAATTTTCCCTTCCTTCCCCGTCTTCCTCACCATCCTTGTCTTAATCTTTTCTTCCTCCCCTCTTCCTATTCTTGCCTCATTTTCCCTACTTAATTAACTTTGTCATCTTTTCCAGTCTCTTCTTTCCTTCTCTTCTCCTTTTTCTCCCCTAACATAATCCTTCCTATCCATTTATGTAATTCTCTTTCCTTTATATTTTCTTTTTTTTTCTATAAATATTCCATCGTCTTCTCCATATTTTCCTCTGCGTTTTTCCTCACATTCATCTCTTCCATGTTTTATTTTCTTAATTGCTACAAACTTCTAATCTTTCTTCTTTTTTTTTCAATGTTTTTTTCTCTGTTTGTTTCGTGTATCACCTGAGATCATCCTACACTGAAGATTAATAATAAATACCGACAGAAATATCTTCAGCCACACTCTCTCTCTCTCTCTCTCTCTCTCTCTCTCTCTCTCTCTCTCTCTCTCTCTCTCTCTCTCTCTCTCTCTCTCTCTCTCTCTGTGTGTGTGTGTGTGTGTGTGTAATTGTGTGTGCTGCAGTCTCTGTGTGAACGAGTCAGAGTCATTATTTCCGATCTTGGGTGTGTGTGTGTAATTCACTGTTTGATATGCTGCAGTCTCTGACGAGACAGCCAGACGTTACCCTACGGAACGAGCTCAGAGCTCATTATTTCCGATCTTCGGATAGGCCTGAGACCAGGCACACATCACACCGGGACAACAAGGTCACAACTCCTCGATTTACATCCGTACCTACTCACTGCTAGGTGAACAGGGGCTACACGTGAGGAGACACACCCAAATATCTCCACCCGACCAGGAATGGAACCCTGGTCCTCTGCTTGTGAAGCCAGCGCTCTAACCACTGAGCTACCTGTGTGTGTGTGTGTGTGTGTGTGTGTGTGTGTGTGTGTGTGTGTGTGTGTGTGTGTGTGTGTGTGTGTGTGTGTGTGTGTGTGTGTGTGTGTGTGTGTGTGTGTGTGTGTGTGTGTGTGTGTGTGTGTGTGTGTGTGTGTGTGTGTGTGTGTGTGAATCATATCTTTATTGAACATTGTATAAAATTTTTCCTATTCTGTCTCGAGAAGAGAGAGAGAGAGAGAGAGAGAGAGAGAGAGAGAGAGAGAGAGAGAGAGAGAGAGAGAGAGAAAACAATGTTCTCAATCATTCATCCCGTTCTCTGCTAAACTCTGGAAATCCGTGCTTTGTTCTGTATTTCCACCTTTATATGACACTTATCCTTTTTCATTCACCCTCCTGACTGTATCGGGACTTTTTTTCATATATACTTTTGCTCTTTCTTGGCCGGTGCCCCTCCTACATAAACACACACACACACACACACACACACACACACACACACACACACACACACACACACACACAGAGAGAGAGAGAGAGAGAGAGAGAGAGAGAGAGAGAGAGAGAGAGAGAGAGAGAGAGAGAGAGAGAGAGAGAGAGAGAGAGAGAGAGAGAGAGAGAGAGAGAGAGAGAGAGAGAGAGAGAGAGAGAGAGACCTCCGACGCCTGGGACTTCCACCACGCGCTGCCCAGAGGCCCACGCGAGCTGCTGCCACCAGTGAGCAGACTGTGGAGGTGCCCTTCTCCAACACACGGCAGCACCAACGAACATACAGTGCCCGGACCTCAAGGATGTGGAACGCATTCACCACAACCACACCCCAGGTGGAGGACATGTCCACCCAGCAGGTCAAGGTGGCAGCACACAGGTGGCGTGGAACGCAGGCCACTCCTCTGGTGCTAACGTAAAAGTTATTAATGTAAAAACAATATTCTTAATGTATCTTAACTATTGTTAGGCTTTTTAAATAATTCCATACTCAACGTGGAATTTTAAGCCGAATATGTAAATATATGTACTATGTTTAAAAGAGAGAGAGAGAGAGAGAGAGAGAGAGAGAGAGAGAGAGAGAGAGAGAGAGAGAGAGAGAGAGAGAGAGAGAGAGAGAGAGAGAGAGAGAGAGAGAGAGAGAGAGAGAGAGAGAGAGAGAGTTACTAAACTAACTAATACAGGAAATCTTTGTTTTCACGTAAATTAGAAAATCTCTCTTTTGCATTCTCTCCTTTAAGTTGAAAGTGACTCAGGTGACCTCTGTGTCCCTAGAGGAGGAAGAGGAGTAAGAGGAGGGAGTGGGAGGAGGAATACAAGCAACACAACGGAACACAAAGGGAAAAAAAACTGTTAGCGGTGATATTGTGGGAGTCACATTGGCTAACTTGAAATCCAGTGAGAGAATTTTTGATGGGAAACGAAAAAAATAGTTGTGACAAAAATATAGAATAACGAGTGAGGGAATTAGTAAGAGAGCCTGGCAGGATGAAAAGTGACAGTAACATGAAGTGATAGAAATATGAGAGGAGGAGGAGGAGGAGGAGGAGGAGGAGGAGGAGGAGGAGGAGGAGGAGGAGGAGGAGGAGGAGGAATAATAATAATAATAATAATAATAATAATAATAATAATAATAATAATAATAATAATAAGAAGAAGAAGAAGAAGGAAGAAGAGGAGAAGGAGGAGGAGGAGGAGGAGGAGGAGGAGGAGGAGGAGGAGGAGGAGGAGGAGGAGGAGGAGGAATAATAATAATAATAATAATAATAATAATAATAATAATAATAATAATAATAATAATAATAAGAAGAAGAAGAAGAAGAAGGAAGAAGAGGAGGAGGAGGAGGAGGAGGAGGAGGAGGAGGAGGAGGAGAAGGAGGAGGAGGAGGAGGAGATAATAGCAGTCATAATATTTTTTTTTTTTGTATGAGCGGCTCTGACCAAAGGCAACAAAAACATAGAAAAAAATCCCAATAAAGATGTTGTGCCCCGAAGGAAACAAAGTGATAAAAAAAGAAGATAAAAAAAGAAGTGGATGAGAAGAATAAAAAAAATAAGGAAACAAATGAATAAAGGAGATGATATATATTGTAGACACTCGCTAGAACAAGGAACATTTCAGGAGTACGGTCAAATTTGTGAGCGATACATCCCTCTCACAATACTGTACCGAAAACCCTCTCATAGCCCTGTTGCCCTCAAACCAGCATCACAGCACCATTGTTGGGTAAAAGCCATGTATATCGTCAAGTATCACGTACGTCTGTTTAATCTCTTCAGTACCAGGAACGCGTTTTCATATTCATTCTGGTTACTATTTGATGATTTTATACAGCTTCTGAAACATATGTTGGGATTAGAATAGTGAAGACTCTGGCTATTAGTCTTTTGATCTCCATAGACCATTCCTAATGCAAAATAAAATTGTGTAATCATAATAAAGATTAAAGGTAAAAATGCGTCTCAGTATTGAAGGGATTAATATTCATAGTCAGTGCTTTACAAACAGGACCACGCTGTAATAGTGGAAACGTCCCAAGGGCCAGGTAAACATTTAGGTGAGGTCAGTCTTCATCAGCACAGGTAGTGACATTATAGTGACGTCATCAAGGTAAGAATTTCCTAAGGTAATGAAACACTGATATGAATGTCTGAAGTTACATCGGATGCCCTAAAAGTAGAAAATCTTATCTCCTTTTCACATGCGGCGTCTCATGACAAACAGACGCAGACTCTCGTTCATTATTTCCACTCGCAGTATTGCCAACACATCTCTGTCTTGAATTCTCTTTTTAACCGCAGTAGTAAGTCCATCTTTGAACGCCATTAAACAACATCACCATAATCCATCAAAGGAACAAAGGTATTTCTTGATCATCTATTAATGATATTTACTTCTCCTGTTTTTACTTAATACTTCTCTTTTTATTTTCTTTCCTGACAATCACAAACCTCTCGAGGGTAGGAACTGCATACCCTTAATCCTACGCCTGTCACTTGCTCTTTTCTTTGTCTATTGGTCACCCCTTTCATCTGCTGGCCTGGTGACACAAATCTTAAGTCATAGTGGCCGATTTCTGGGTGGGATTGAGACCACACACCCCACGCACCGGGACAGCGAGGCCACAACCACCAGAACTGTATCGCGTGCCTATCTGTTGCTGGTGAACTCAAGCATAAATTAACTATGAAGGAAAATAAGGAAACTGCAAGAAATTATCCGGTCTACACGTGACAGTCTGGTGTGAAACATATCTATCTATTTCCACTACCATCCCTATCCATGAAATTGTTTAATCTCTCAAAGCTCCCTAATGACACAGCACAAGCAACCTGAGTACTCACTTCATTCCATTCATCTTCCACTCTGTATGAGAACAAGTTCCTTTTTATCCTTTTTTTATCCTTTTCTTGTTAAAGGTTCAACCCATTATTATCAACAGGCTCTCATATTTCCCGCAACACTGCTGGGTTTCGAACATAGGATTTCTCGTTACTGTGTGTCTGTGTGCGTGTGATGATACATATTATTACTTCGTCTTAGGCTCGTATTTTCAAACGCTTCTGTGGTTCACTTCCACTATTTCAAAAGGCTTTTATTCAAATTTACACGAGTTTTTAAGGTGTTTTTACAGTTCCAGAAGCCGATTGACAAGATTTCTACATTATAATACTATAGAAACACTCTTGAAAACCCGGCTAATCATCTCAGTGGCCTTGGAAAATAGTCGTGGTGAAAGAGCAAAGCGTTTCTGAATATGGGCCTTGCTGCTCACTATTCCTCCCCAGCTTAACGCTTACAACACCCGCCAAGAAAACAATACACGGATAAAAGTTATGAAATGGAAGGAATCTGACCGTGTGATATATGGTGTGTTTGGTGTTCTGTTTTTGTCGGCTCGTTTGTCTGGAACAGTCGAAGCATCTCCGTGGAAAACGTACTCTGGAATATTCCCATTACATGTTTTCCCGTCCTTCTTATTTCCTTTATGTAAATTCAATATCCCTTCAGTATTGTACGATAAAATTAGATAATTTCATGGAAGTAAAAATGCGTACTATTAGCGTATCAAAAACAGAGTGGTACGTGTAGGCAGCTTGTAGTTTAGTTTATCGGTTTATGCTATGTTCTCAAATAGCCTTTCAACTCCAAACCATGAGAAAAATAATCTTGAATCAAAGCAGGACACAAACAACCCACACAGCACATTAATCGGTCATACCACAGTGCCTGCCAGACATTTCCACGAATATCTTATATTATAGGAAGAGGAGGTTCAGGTGGAGTGTAATTAGTCTCTCTCTTATTCGCCACTGCATCGTCTCCTTCATTACTAAATAGATCACATACCGTGTGTTAAGCCGCCACGTGTTTGTTGAAGTCTCCCATCCAGGTATATCGTTTACTTCCAAAGTGGCGACCTTCAAGACAGCTGGAAGAAATGTAAAAATTCATTATATACCAATTCTTATATTTCTTTCAATCCATCTCATCTTCCTCCTTTTATCCATCCTCATCTTCATCATCATTACTTTGTTGTTGTTGTTGTTATATAGAGATAGAACAACAGGCTACAACAGATTTTGTAGTCCTCAGGAAGTGACGTGACTAGAACCACTGGGATTATAATAGAAGCAAATGATAGCAAAGCAGATGGCTCTCTCCCCATCCTCCACTCTCTCTGGCATAAGCCGTTCAGGAAAATAGATCAGAAATAGATACCTTATGAGGTTAGAAAAGGAAGCAACCAGAGGAAAATTTTACAGGAAAGAATGTAAATAGATGAAATAAGATGTGCCAAGTTTCGGAAGGCAAGGAAGTTAATCTCTAATAAACAAACACTGTTGGCCGCAGATTAGAGGCAAAACATTTGTGACGACGGTGTTTAAAGATCTCTACGGTGTTGCAGTCTATCACGTCACGAGGAAGCCCATTCCATAAATTGACTACACGGTGGGGAAAAAAATTATTCATGCGTTGTTGTTTGTTTGTTTGTTTGTTGTTGTTGTTGTTGTTGTTGTTGTTGTTGTTGTTACTGCTGCTACTGCTTCTCCTGTTGCTGTTTTCTTTTGTTCCTCCTCCCCTTCCTCTTATCCATCATCACCATGTCTCTCATATTGCAAAGTGTGGATATCTCGAACAATTTCTTAATATCACTTGTGTATATTCCATAGCAGGTGTGTGTGTGTGTGTGTGTGTGTGTGTGTGTGTGTGTGTGTGTGTGTGTGTGTGTGTGTGTGTGTGTGTGTGTGTGCAACAGGTGCGTTTCTCTTCATTGCTTCCCATTAATTATCTTGATGGACAACTGGGCATTACGTTCCTAGGGACATTTTTTTTTTTCAGGACTATATTCTTGTGTAAATTAATTGTATATATTTTTCTCTACACAAAAGAGAGACTTTTAAATAAAGAAGCATTTGCCCATGGGTATGGCTTATGGAGAGAGAGAGAGAGAGAGAGAGAGAGAGAGAGAGAGAGAGAGAGAGAGAGAGAGAGAGAGAGAGAGAGAGAGAGAGAGAGAGAGAGAGAGAGAGAGAGAGAGAGAGAGAGAGAGAGAGATTTGACAAAACAATGATAGAAATAATGATGATAACGATGATTATAATTTTACGAAGGAGACGAAGCGTGAAAGTGTAAGAGAAGCAATTAGAAGGAAGGAGAAGCGTAACGTAGGGAGGGAAAAAGGAAGCGAAGATGGCTAATGAAGCGAAGGAAGAAGGGAAAGGGAGGGAAGGAAGTAATGACGTGTAAATACAATGAATGAGAGAGAGAGAGAGAGAGAGAGAGAGAGAGAGAGAGAGAGAGAGAGAGAGAGAGAGAGAGAGAGAGAGAGAGAGAGAGAGAGAGAGAGAGATACAAACAAGGTAGAACAGTCATTGCTTGCCCCTCTTCTTCTTCTTCCTCCTCCTTCTCTCTTCCTCCTCCTCCTCCTCCTCCTCACAATGGTAAGAACTATATAGTGACCTAAATAAACTAACGTGCTTGGGCAAAAAAATGGAAAATGAAATCTAATATAGAAAAGTGCGAAGGCCTTCATATCGGAAGCAACAATGTTCAAGCAAAACATGAAATGAAAAATGTCCCTCTGGCAAATGCTGAGAATGAAAAAGGTCTTGGTGTTGTGGTGTCCAAAGATCTGAATCCAAGTCAACACTGCACAGAAACAGTGAAAATAGCAAATAAATTAGTTGGGTTCATTGGAAGAACCTTTGAATCTAGATGAGAAAAAGTTATCCTTGCATTATATAACTCACTGGTGCGTCCCCAGCTCGAATATTGTGTGCAGTTTTGTCCCCATATTACAGAAAAGACATTGAAAAACTGGAGAAGATACAACGAAGAGTGACTAAAATTATTCTAAGATTGAGAAACAAACCGTATGAGGAACGACTGGAAGTATTAAATCTATTCAGCTTAACGATGCGCAAGATAAGAGGAGACCTAATTGAAGTTTCCAAAATTTTCAAAGGATATAACACCTTGATGCGAAAAAGTATTATATCATTGACTATTCTAACATGATAAGGAATAATGGATTTAAGATTACACGCAAACGCCTTAAATCCCACGAGGCAAAGCACTTTTTCTTTAATAGAATTGTTAATATCTGAAATAAGCTTCCTTTAGAAATTGTAAACACCACTTCTGTTGTACCATTCAAAAGTAAAATTGACAAATATCTAAAAGTTAACCCTCCAGCAAGCTCTCTTCTTGTCCGAATGATTAAACACGATACTGTTGTTATTATTGTTTTGTCTTCTTTTCAGATAGACATGTAGAGTTCACCGCAAGGTAAATAGTAGAATCCCATTTCATCCTTTCCTATGAAAATTCCATGCCAGTTTTTCCATGCTGCATGATATTTTTTCCCAACTATTTTCCATGCCAGCAAAAGCTGGAGGGAGTGGTGGGTGGGGAGGAGCCTTCTCCTGTATTATCCTGACTCTCTTCCCTATTGACAGATGTAGTTACCAAGCAGCCTTGAAAAACAACAACAACAACAATAACTCTGCTGCTGTTTGGCTTTCCTTTGTATTCCTTTGTGTTCCTCCTCCTCCTCCTAATTTTTTTTATCATAATTGCTATAATTAGATGTTCGATTCGTTATTTGTTTTCTTTGTTATTGTTGTTGTTGTTGTTGTTGTTATTGTTGGTGTGGGGGTGGTGGTGGTTATCTTCGTCTTCCTCTTCACCTTCGTCTTCGTCCTCTCATCATCTTTTCTTTATTATCTTTTTTCGTCTTACTTAATTATGCGTTTTCCGTTCTTTTGTCTTCCTGCACTTTTCTCAGAATCACCACATCCTTCCTTCATCCTCCCATCCTTCCCTTCCTGTCAACGTACTGCCTCACTCCTCACCCGCCTTACCTTCCCCACACCTCGACATCTTGGTATGGTCTTGCCTTGTCTTGCCTTGCCCTACCTTGCCCCGCCTTCCTTCGTCTTGGAGGCTTTCACCATTTCCCAAAAGGACACCTGAGCTTTAATTGGCATACCTTTCACCAGGTAAATGTCAGACTCACCTTTTGCACCTGTCACGTCCTTACCACCTCGAAACACACCTGGCCAGATATCGCACAGGTGAACAAGGGACCTCCTCCGACGTCAAAGTTACCTGTACTGCCTCTCTAGGTGTTTTAAAGTTGTTCCTCTCGTTTTATTTCACTCGTGTCTGGTGTTATGGTTTGTGATGTTGGTTTATTATCTATTAAAAATTGTGAGGGTTTCTGGTCGTTGATGGAATGTAATGGGGAGGAACGAAAGGTTTTGGCATTGTTGCATAAAAATTGTCCGTTTCGTAAGTGGTACTGAAGTGTGTGTGTGTGTGTGTGTGTGTGTGTGTGTGTGTGTGTGTGTGTGTGTGTGTGTGTGTGTGTGTGTGTGTGTGTGTGTGTGTGTGTGATGGAAGGGGGTGATTCTTGAACTCTTGATTTTAAGTTCAGATTAAAACGAACACTTTGTTACCCCCGAGAGCTCCTTAGGTAGTACACACACACACACACACACACACACACACACACACACACACACACAC
>NC_059289.1:4377603-4385103 GCF_017591435.1 Portunus trituberculatus | reverse complement strand
ATCGTTGTGACTTGAGGAACGCTTGAGAGAACCATAAGTGAAGGTGACTAAAATTGAATGATATATATATATTTTTTTATGTAAGAGGAAGAACTACCAAGGGCAAAAAAAAAAAAAAATATTAGAAAAAAAAAGGCCCACTGGAATTGTAGTCTCCATAATTATCCTAAAATCATTATCAACATATTCTTATATTTATTGATTAATATTTTTTTTGTGTGTGTGCAGGAGAGCCATCGTCCAAGGGTAACCAAAAAGATCGAAAAAAGAATAAACGTCCAGTTTAATGCCACTTCCCAGAGTCAAATAAAATGAAATAATCAAATTCCAGAGCTTGAGTGTCTTGAAATCTCCATCTTTAAAAAGTTCAACATGGAAACCGATTCAAACACACACACACACACACACACACACACACACACACACACACACACACACACACACACACACACACAGGGAAGGAGGGAGAGTCTAAGTAAGAGAAACTGTGAACTCTCTCTCAGTCATCTCCAATTCCTGAGAGAGAGAGAGAGAGAGAGAGAGAGAGAGAGAGAGAGAGAGAGAGAGAGAGAGAGAGAGAGAGAGAGAGAGAGAGAGAGAGAGAGAGAGAGAGAGAGAGAGAGAGAGAGAGACTGGGGGACTTAATACTACTCAGGTCACAACTTCATTCTGACCTCATTTGTAAAAGCATACAGTTTTTTTCTCTCTCTCTCTCTCTCTCTCTCTCTCTCTCTCTCTCTCTCTCTCTCTCTCTCTCTCTCTCAACTGTATCGCCTTTTTTTTTCTCATACACCTTTACTTTTCCTCTCCCTTCACCAAACTCCTACACTCAATCCTTCCTCCTCTCACCAATTACTCTTGCTCACTTCTATCTAAAGTTATCTCCTATCCCTCATCCCACACACACACACACACACACACACACACACACACACACACACACACACCTTTCTGACATCTATGCAGTCTTTCTGATAACCTTTCCTTCCCTTTACGGTTCCTTGTGCAATCCCTTCCGTGTCTCTCTCTCTCTCTCTCTCTCTCTCTCTCTCTCTCTCTCTCTCTCTCTCTCTCTCTCTCTCTCTCGGGCCTCCAGCTGTGTCTTCCGCCCAGCGTTAAGAGAAGGGTTGAATTATGTATTCTTTGTCTAGTGTGTCCTTTTACTTTTTTCCCCTTCCTTGGTTTTCAATTTGTATTTTGCCGCCAGATAGAAACAGAAAGGTGTGCAACGGGACCCAGAGGTGGTGTTCTCATTAGGATCTTTTGTTCTCTCTCTCTCTCTCTCTCTCTCTCTCTCTCTCTCTCTCTCTGTCTCTCTCTCTCTCGACTGAAGTGTCTAAATGTATAATTGAGTGTGATTTCTTTTTTTTTTTTTTTTAATGAAAGTGTGGCTGGCTGGCTGGTTGGCTGGCTGACCGACTAACTGAGTGACTGACTGACAGACTGACTGAATAAGTGGCGTGACTGATTGACAAGGAGTGACTGTTTGAGGTAGCAATAAAGAAAAACCGATTACATAATTCTCGAGCGCACTCTTGCACACGCACACACACACGCACGCACACATACACACACACACACACACACACACACACACACACACACACACACACACACACACACATCACTAATCGGTCCTCCCACGCAGCAAAAGATAAATTGCTTAAAGAGAGATAGAGAGAACACACACACACACACACACACACACACACACACACACACACACACACACACACACACACACACACACAGCAGTCGTAACCTTAACTCCTTAGCGCACTCATCACCCTTCAACATCACTTTTTTTCCCTCCGTCACCGTGTCACCATCCCTCCTTCCTCGCCGTCACCGTCACCGTCACCGCGTCACTTATTGTTGAATAGCCAAACCTTTGTACTTTCACCATCCCAGGCAGCAGAGAACAGGATCATCTGTGACGGGCGTGACGGACGGGCGGGAGTTACGTCACAATACGTCAGAAACCCACACGCTGCTGAACAAACAACCAGAGAGAGAGAGAGAGAGAGAGAGAGAGAGAGAGAGAGAGAGAGAGAGAGAGAGTGAGTTCTTTCGATTGATTACATAATTCGTGTTTGTTTTCTTTCTTTGATTTTTAAGGCAAGCGACTCGGAAGGTTTTACTCTCTCTCTCTCTCTCTCTCTCTCCAAAACCATCCAATAACGCTTTTTGGGTTCATATTTTATCATTTTTTCAGTGCAAACAATACGGAAATTAGGACAAAATATCTGAAATACCTGCATATATAAAGTGTGTTAATTGAAATAAAGCGCACACGAGGAAATCAAACAATAGGTGAACGAAATGTAAATATGGACCTACTGGGCAATTCAGCGCGAACTATTTGTTATGATTAGCGCAAAGTAATAGACCAAACAGGTAAAATGGGAATGAAAACAAAGGAAGAGACAAGAAAAAAAAAAGAAAGCGGACAGATTCGTTGAGTAAATAAATTGATAATGAAAAAAAAAAAAAGAATCATAATAGCTAAAAATGAAATCAATGCGTCGAATTGGAAACTAATTCATTAAAACAGGTGAATATTTACAACAGAACTGGATTTCATTAACAGACGAAAAATAAAATGAAAAGAAATGAAAATATATCCCACACTATACTCTTCATTTTCCCCCTTTTTTTTTTACTTACACATTAGAATTTTCACTCACTCTCAGAAAAAAAAAGATAAAATAGACGTATCGATAATGACAACAAAATAAATCACGGAAAATCGGAAGCTACTGCCTTGTCTTTTTCCATTGAGTGGCATTTAGCATTGTGTAACCTCATTATCTCATGATTAGCAGAGGGAGAGGGAAGAGAGGGAAAACAGAGGGTGAGAGACATAGAGAGAGAGGGAGAGAGACGGGGGGGAGTTGGCGTAGTGAAAAGTAGAAAGAAGAAAAAGAGAGAAATACTGATTCAGAGTGAGAGAAAATTGTGGTAGAGAAAAGAAAGGAACTAAAGAGGAGAAAAAACTGGAGGAGAAGAGAGAAAAGGTGAGAGAAGTCTGTAATAGAGACAATAAGAGGGAGAGAGGAGAAAGAAGATATAGAGAGGAGAAAAGAGATGTAAATTGAAGCGAAGGAAAAGAAAAGAAAGTAGAAGTGGATACATGAGTTTAGGAATTAAAAGAAAAAAACGGAAATGAAATGATATATATAAAAAAAAAAGGAAAGACAATAGGAAGAAGGGAAAGATGAAGAAGTGAGAATATTTAGAGTTAAGGAAACGGGAAAAAGGAAAGTGAAAAACAGAAGGAAAAAAAAAAAAGAAGGAATATTTACACAAAGTTAAGCGTCGTTTGTCATCTGTTACTTGTTTGTTATTTCCTGTTAACTATTGTGTGTATGTTTGTTGATTCACCAATTAAGTTTACGTTCATATAAATGCTTCCTCTCTTTTTTTTCCTTTGTAATTGACACTTTTTTTTATAGATAAGCATCATGAGCGTAACCTTTTCATTTGTTTGAGTAATTATCGTTTTTACTGCAGCGGGTATAGACTAATTGTGTGTGTGTGTGTGTGTGTGTGTGTGTGTGTGTGTGTGTGTGTGTGTGTGTGTGTGTGTGTGTGTGTGTGTGTGTGTGTGTGTGTGTGTGTGTGTGTGTGGAGAGGGAAGCGGGGAGCTCTGTTATTTCTTTTATATATCTGCCAAAGTTAATAAAATCAGTTCTCTCTCTCTCTCTCTCTCTCTCTCTCTCTCTCTCTCTCTCATCATCATCATCATCATCATCATCATCATCATCATCTTACTTAATCTATTCCAATGAGGTTTTAAACAATCATATAGTCTTCAGTTGAGGGAACCACGTGTTTCTTTTGTTAACTTCCCACTTTTTCTTAATAACTAATCCCTTTACTATAATCCAATTCCTACTCTCCTACTTTCCTGTTCTCATTACTTTAGATCGTGTACATAATTAAATATTTGTAGCTTATCTTAATTAACTTTGTATCTTAGACATTTTTCTCTCTCGGTTCTCTTATTTATTTTTTATTAGGGACAAATAGCATTACGAACAGGTATCTCTTATTTTTTTCTCAGTCGAGCTTAAATATTTTTCTTTGGTCTTTCTTTGTATTTCCTTGTGTTTATTGGACATGCAGCTGCACATCAACACACATACTAGCAGCTGAGTGAAGTGCATTGGTGTTCGAGCATATCAAGAGGCAGTATTGAATTTCGAATGTCTGAGTGTCTGATGGGTCTCTTGTTGCCACCACCACCGCCACCACCACCACCACCACCGCCACCATCACTCTTCGTTGACTCGAGTCCGGAAGTGGTGTCTTCAAAAGTCTATTTTTCTCAAACCACTTCAAGTATTATCTCAACTTTTTTTGGCAGCCGTTGTGAGATTCAATGGAGTTTTCAAGGTTATTTTCAGAGGTTAATATCAATTCTGCTTCATCACTTGGCTTTTTCTTTCATCACCACATCATTCACAGGTTGTACTGGAACCGGAGTAACCGTTTCAAAATACAAGGCAAGATTCTATTTCAGGTAACCCTCAAAGTCGCAGGGTCGTGTTGCTTAGCGCTATGTTCTCTCACCAGGATTTTTTTCAAAGGACACAGAAATTAATAGTAAAGTTTCCATGGACGTTCTCTACTAATAATACAGATCCCTGGTCCAAATAACACTAGAATTATAAACTCTTGAAGATGTCATTAACTTTTCTAGAGTTTATTAGATGTATAAGAAGAAGAAAATTATAGAAAGAATGTGTAAGCCTTTCAAGATGCCATTAACTTTTCTGGAGCTAATTAAATGTATAAGAGGGAGAAACGTGTAGAAAGAATGTGTTTTTAGTGGCACAGTAATTAGTAGTTAGATTCCTGTAGGTGTGTGTTTTTCCATCAACGAGGCGACTTGTCAAAATGTCACTAGAATCGTTAATCTTCAGAAGTGTCACTAACTTTCCCTGGAGCCTGTCATATGTATGGAAGGTAGAGACGAGTTGAAAGTTATGTGTTTTTGATCTCCACATAAACTTTTGATTAGATTAATTAGGTATTTTTACTCTTCACCAACGAGACAGAAGGTCAAAGCGTCAATTGAATCGTAAATCCTTAAAAGTGTCAGTGACTTTTTCTAAACCTTATCAAATGTTTATGAGGGAGAAACGTCAAGATATAAAGCACCCAGAACTTCAAGAACATGTCCTTTTCTTTTTTCTTTCATGTACGTACTTTAAAGTGTTCTTGGTCTAAAAAAAAAAAACATTCTCGTCCACCATTTTCTTTATCCAATTTTTTTTACTCGTTACTGATATTTTTATTATTTTTTCCTTTTAATTTTTCGTGACCACCTCTTGATTAATACGTTTCTTTCATGTTGCCTTATTTTCTTTTAATTTTGTCTTGCTTGTTTCCTATTTTTCCTGGCTTTTGTTCTTATATTATGTATACTGTGTTTGTCTTTCTTCTGACTGCTTTTGTTTGCATGTGGAAGAACGTTTGTGTGTGTGTGTGTGTGTGTGTGTGTGTGTGTGTGTGTGTGTGTGTGTGTGTGTGTGTGTGTGTGTGTGTGTGTGTTCAGTGGGCTGGTTGTGTTGTTGTGAAATCATTGAATAAAAGGTGAACGAGGATGCTGAGCGGTTACATTTCTCTCTCTCTCTCTCTCTCTCTCTCTCTCTCTCTCTCTCTCTCTCTCTTGTACATCCGTCTCTCATGTGTGTGTGTGTGTGTGTGTGTGTGTGTGTGTGTGTGTGTGTGTGTGTGTGTGTGTGTGTGTGTGTGTGTGTGTGTGTGTGTTTGCGACGAGTATATATGCAGTTATGTTTGCTTGTTTGTATTTGTTTTGTTCTGTTCTATTTCTTTGTGTGTATGTGTGTGTGTGTGTGTGTGTGTGTGTGTGTGTGTGTGTGTGTGTGTGTGTGTGTGTGTGTGTGTGTGTGTGTGTGTGTGTTTTAATGTATGGAATAATATATATTGAGCCTTTTTCCGATGCGTTTCTTTCCTTTTGTGTGTGCACTTTTTACGAGGAGGAGGAGGAGGAGGAGGAGGAGGAGGAGGAGGAGGAGGAGGAGGAGGAGGAGGAGGAGGAGGAGGAGGAGGAGGAGGAGGAGGAAGTAGAGAAGTGGCCGGATTAAAGAAAGAGCGGAATGGAGTTGGGAGAGGTTTGGAAAGAGAAGAAATAGAAAGCCAGTGAAAGATAGAACATGGAGGAGGAGGAGGAGGAGGAGGAGGAGGAGGAGGAGGAGGAGGAGGAGGAGGAGGAGGAGGAGGAGAGAGAGAGAGAGAGAGAGAGAGAGAGAGAGAGAGAGAGAGAGAGAGAGAGAGAGAGAGAGAGAGAGAGAGAGAGAGAGAGAGAGAGAGAGAGAGAGAGAGAAGGAAGGAAAATACAGCGGTTTCTGGTAGATCAAGGTAGGGAAGAGAAGAGGAAGAAATAAGGAAGAGAGAAAAAGAGAAGGAAGCAAGAAAAATATGATAAGGAAAAGGAGAGGAAGTAGAGAGGGAAAAAAATGAGGTAATGGAAGGAAGGAGAAAAGAACGACGATGCGGGAAGAGAGAACATGTGGATGATTTGAGAGTATAGAGATAGATGGGGCGAGGGAAGGGGGGTTGAAACATGAAGGGAGGGGGAAGGGAAAGGGAAGGGGAAGAGAAGGGGAAAGAAAATAATGGGGTTGTAGACGTTTAGGGAGGAATGTTTCGAGGGAGACAAGGGTGGGGAAGGGAAAATGGGAGATATTTGGAGATGGGGGGTGAGGTACTGGGGAGAGAATGGAGATGGGGGTAAGGAGGGGGAAGGAGGGGTTGTGGAGGAGGGGATGTCAGCTTCATACCGATAGTGTGAACTCGCCCCAACTAAAGGAGAACTCTCCCTCTTAGGCTCTCTCTCTCTCTCTCTCTCTCTCTCTCTCTCTCTCTCTCTCTCTCTCTCCGGCCATTCCAGCTGCTTTCTTTCTCACTTGGGACCATTACAATTAGAGAGAGAGAGAGAGAGAGAGAGAGAGAGAGAGAGAGAGAGAGAGAGAGAGAATCCATGGAAGTATTCCCCAGAAAGTATTTCATTTTGTGTACTGTTGTATTAATCATTCCTTCTCCTCTTCATCTTCCTTCTCCATCTCTTCATTCTCTTCATCTCCTCTCTCTCTCTCTCTCTCTCTCTCTCTCTCTCTCTCTCTCTGGTGTTTCCTTCACTGCATCGATGAGTGTGGGAGCGACATGCGTGGACATAATGAGGTGCCATTCTTTATGCTAAGCTGCAGTAATAAGGTATGGGTATAGGACAGAAAAAGAAGGAATGGCAGCAATGTGAACGCTTAATAAGGTATGGTGCAGGTAAAGAGGGGAAGGAGAGAGTGGAGAGGGTAATACGGTACAGGTGGAGAGGTGAACGTAAGAAAAGACAACACAAACATGATGAATTTGACTGCGTAACATTCTAAAACATAGGGAGAGAAACAATAAGGAGTTGTTTGAGTGCAGATAAAGATGAAGGGAAAGGGAAAAAGAGAATACAGTATTCAT
>NC_059289.1:4365103-4367603 GCF_017591435.1 Portunus trituberculatus | reverse complement strand
AGAGAGAGAGAGAGAGAGAGAGAGAGAGAGAGAGAGAGAGAGAGAGAGAGAGAGAGAGTGTTGGATGAATATATCAATAACTAAATTAATGACCAACCAATCAGTAATACAGTTCAATAATAACAGAAACTATCTAATGACGAAACTCACAAACTCTCTACGGTAGCTAACTAACCAACTGATTAACCTAACTCAACCCATCCCAACCCAACCTAACCTAACTTAACAAATAGCCAACCAAGTAAGTAAATAATAGACTAATGGGAGTTTATTTAATGGAAGGGCAGGCAGGGAGATGATGAATAAAATGAAGACTATCTACAATTCATCACTTTAATACGTCTAACTATAACTTTTCTGATACTTTTTTCTCTTTTTTTTTTGCCTTTTTAGTTCTTTATATATTCGCTTTCTTTTTTTCATTAGAAGTAGAAAATGTCACTTTGTTTTCGTATTTGTCTTTTTTTTACTCACTGAATCACGTACTTCATTATCGTTCAGCGTTTCCAGTCACTTAGTCACTCTCTCAGTCAGTCACTCACTAATTCACTAAGTTTTATCATTCACACATTCACTCACGTACTCGTCCGTCCATTCAATCAGGCACTCAGTCACTCACTCACTCACTCACACAGTTACTCACACACTCACGGATTTATTTGTTCAATTCGTCCATCACTTTGGTATTCTAATAGTCTTACATGATCACACGCTCACTCACTCACTCACTCAATTCTTCACTCACTCACTCCTTTTCTCACGCTCCTTCACTCACTTACTCACTCCTTCACTCACTCCACTCACTCACTAACTCCTTCTCTCACTCCACTCACTCGCAGCAGGACGGAGTAGTTTCGAGGTCCAATCTCTGTAAATGAAGTAGTTTGGCGTTACCTCCCTTGTGACACCGCTACGTCTATCTTGTGTGGCCACCTCTTGATGCAGGTGTCACGAGCTATAGCAAACACGCACACGCAAACGCACACGCGCGCACACACACACACACACACACACACACACACACACACACACACACACACACACACGAGCAGTACATCAAACAAACAGGTTCAATCGTGCCTTCAAAGTAGCTTATTAGGTCTGTGTGTGTGTGTGTGTGTGTGTGTGTGTGTGTGTGTGTGTGTGTGTGTGTGTGTGTGTGTGTGTGTGTGTGTGTGTGTGTGTGTGTGTGTGTGTGTGTGTGTGTGTGTGTGTGTGTGTGTGTGTGTGTGTGTGTGTGTGTGTGTGTGTGTGTGTGTGTAGCCGTAAATGCGTACATCTATGCTGGCGCAGCGCAACTATATAATAAGTACACCTTTGAATAATACATGCGTACCAGTGTGTGTGTGTGTGTGTGTGTGTGTGTGTGTGTGTGTGTGTGTGTGTGTGTGTGTGTGTGTGTGTGTGTGTGTGCACCAAGGCATATCCCTACACGTACAGAACTCTCCCCAAACATTAAGTAGGAAAGTTTTCACTCTCATTTAGGCAGATTCATTCATAACCATCGCACGTCAGAGAAGGTAACACGGCAGCACGAAGCGACAGAGTGGGAAAGGTGAATAGTAGCTGGCTGATGACTAGAGCGGCCAGGTAGAAGCTAAGCAAGTTAAAATGATAAAGATAGACAGGTAGATAGACGTCATCCATTGGCCACCGGAAAGAAAAAAAACGAATAACACGTTGACTTGATTATGTTTTATTCATGTCTAAAGATGGATTGGAAAGATAAATAGATAAGTGGTTAAACTGGTGGCTTGGTAGATAGATAGATTAGTAGACAGGAAGGCAGATAGACAGATAAATAGAAAAGTTAGTGTGCATATAGATAGATAAACAGACAGATATTTTATCCACCACACTAATGCATAGACGTAAATGAGCAACAAAAGGTTATGGTAATGATATGTGCAGGGAGAGACAAGCACAGGTGAACTTCAGGTAATACTGATTAATCAAGCAAGACAAATGAGGTGGATAGGTAGGAAGGATGGAGAGACACGGAAAGGTCAACATGTATGCTAATGTTTTTCAAGGATGTCAAACAAAAAGATAATTTTACGGACACTAATAAAGAGTAAATGAAAGGCATCTGTTTTGTCATATGATATAGAACGAATAGGAACAATGTCTTAATACAAGTCTCCGAGGAAACGAAAAGAAGATACAGAGGTTTATTATGAAAGGCATGAATATAGCTTTGTAGGTAACTAGAAGAGGAACAAAATATAAAAAAAGTAATGTGGTAAAACAGACGGCTCTTGTGTGGTACACTTAAAACAGAGAAAAAACATTGAATTTTATACGGACGCCTAGAAACTGAAATAGAAATACAATGTGTGTGTGTGTGTGTGTGTGTGTGTGTGTGTGTGTGTGTGTGTGTGTGTGTGTGTGTGTGTGTGTGTGTGTGTGTGTGTGTGTGTGTGTGTTTCACTGTTTGATCTGCTGCAGTCTCTGACGAGACAGCCAGACGTTACCCTACGGAACGAGCTCAGAGCTCATT
>NC_059289.1:4357603-4360103 GCF_017591435.1 Portunus trituberculatus | reverse complement strand
GTCGGTCCATCAACTTGACTGTAAATGATAATGCTAACTATAGTTTTTCACTTTATGAGGCAAAAATCAAGAGTAATAAGAGTCCGTCATTTTAACAAGCGAGATATGAGGATGCTAACAATAATTTATGAGATGCAGAAGATAATGCCAACAATAAATCTTTAATTTATGACGCCAAAGACAACTATGATAAGAGTCCCTCAATTTGAAGCGCAAAATATAAATAACAACCCTCCTTCAATTTGACAAGCGAAAGATGCGAATGATAGCAATGACTTACGAGGTGCAAGATAATGTTAAGACCAATCTCCAGTTTATGAGGCGAAGCAGGAATAACACCACCACTTCAATTAATAAAACGGACGTGGCGGTAGACAAACACAACGACAATAATTCAAGCGCCTGGACAATGACACCTCAAAGAACGTGGATGCCTCACTGGTAAACACACTGCGACACTTTACACCAGTGCCAAAAAGCCATGCAAAAGAATTACCGATCACTTGTAACTCTCAACTGTCTCTGAAATTTGGATGAGTAGCCATTTAGCGGTAGTTAGTGTTCACGTTTAACTTTGAACTCTGAATTTGACACAGGGGCCATTTAGCGGAAAAATTATAGCTTTTGATTCTGAATGCCCGTTGAATTTCAGACAGGAGCCATTTAGCGGGAGAGTTAGCGCTTATATCTAACTTTACATAAAACTTTGAATACGGTTGTCAGTGTCAAGGCAATACGGAGCTTTAAAAAGGACTTAGGTGAATATATAGCTAACTTTAGGACATGGTTATGGTTTGGGTTAGGTTAGGTTAGGCGAGACGGCCACGTGTAGATCTGATAGCTTCTTGTGGGTCTTTGTTTATTTTACGTATGTTCGGAAGAGTTAGCGCTGTTCTATTATAGGTTTAAATTTCAACAGGTGGTCATTTATCGGGAGAATTAGCTCATATACCTGTGGCTTTGACGAGGGATCCTGACCTTTCCCCAGTAATCCTGTTCGGCATTCAGCTGATGCATCTTTCATGTTATTGCAGATCAAACCCCGCAATCCACCACTGATATCAGATAACACTACTAAGCCGTGTTTCCTCACATCAGCCAAAAATAAAAAAAAGAGAAAAATATACGAGTAAATAGTTAATAGTGGAGGAGCAACAGTTTTTGTGGGCATCAAAGATATTCACGAGTGGAGAGCTGAAAATGTGGATTGGATGATTTGATGGTGGTGGTGGTGGTGGTGGTGGTGGTGATTCTGATGGTGGTAATGGAAGGTGCTTGCAGTTACTGGTGGTTGTGGTGATGGTGACGGTGTTGGAGGGTAATAGCTGCAATGGTGATGATGGTGATGAAATATAAGTGACCGTGGTGGTGATAGAAAAGAACGGTGACTGCTGGTGTTTGTAATATTGGTGTTGGTGGTTATGGTGATGAAGGATAGTGACAATGGTAGTGACTTGGTCGTGTATCAGTGAAGGTATTAACGGGTGGTGATTATGATGAAAGGATTAGTGATGTTAGTGATGGTGATAATGATGACAGTGGTAGTGGTGATGCGAAGTGGTACTAATAGTGGTGAAGCGACAACCATGGTATATAGAAGTGACAGTAATGATGATGCAGAGATGATAATGATGATGTTCTTAATGATGACGATGCTGCCATTGACTTGTGACACGGTGGAAGCAAATCACCAAATTATTCCCGCCACAAAATCCTCACCAACACTAAGAGAAGAAAACTGAGCTGGTGATCTCAAATTGGCCGCAAAAAATCCCATTAAAATGTTGACACCGGAAAGAAAAAGGGACTAAAAAATCTCTTATAAAATTTGAATCCATGTATCTTCCCTTTATCCCTTTTATACAGTTATTGGTTAGGCCTAAAGGATATTTTTTTGCGAGACTCTATTGCATTTTCACTATTATTATCTATATTTTCGAAGCTCCATTTAATTCTCCACGGCTCACGGTCTGCCTTTTCAATACCCGTGTGTGTGTGTGTGTGTGTGTGTGTGTGTGTGTGTGTGTGTGTGTGTGTGTGTGTGTGTGTGTGTGTGTGTGTGTGTGTGTGTGTGTGTGTGTGTGTGTGTGTATCTGTGTGTGTTACAGTATTTGCTTTCCCTCACATTTTTCCTTTATAAAGATTTATGTAATGAACTTGAAATCACCAACTTTTTATTCTTACCACACCAAAAATTTCTCTCACTAAAGCTTTTGAATTTTAACAATATGCTAACAATAAATGCAAATGACGAAAGAAAGAAGAAAAAAAAAAACAGATGAAAGAATAACACGCAGATAGAGGACAATATTAAAAACAGTGACATGAAATTAATACAAGCGAAATTGAAATAGAAACATTAAATAAAAAAAAACAAGACCGAGAAACAAAATAATAAACACCAGAACTTCAAATCGCCAGAAATGAATTGCGCGTTTTTTGAAAAGCATTAAGTGTGCTGAACGATCAGTGGATGTGCGCCATTTTCTATTCTATCAGC
>NC_059289.1:4332603-4352603 GCF_017591435.1 Portunus trituberculatus | reverse complement strand
CAGGAGATAAGGAGAGGGAGAGAGAAAAAAATAGTAAGCTGTCGTGCTGTGTTTGGTGCGGTAATGAGAGCTGCACCATTTATAGCTTTATGGAGATTAATTTCTCTCTCTCTCTCTCTCTCTCTCTCTCTCTCTCTCTCTCTTTCTTTTCATTTTTTGTTCTATCACGAGCGAGCGAGCGAGAGAGAGAGAGAGAGAGAGAGAGAGAGAGAGAGAGAGAGAGAGAGAGAGAGAGAGAGAGAGGCGTGTAAATTGAGTTATATATCTGTGTGTAGGGAAGACAGTTTTGCTATCTACCAAGGTTCTCTCTCCCTCTCTCTCTCTCTCTCTCTCTCTCTCTCTCTCTCTCTCTCTCTCTCTCTCTCTCTCTCATAACTAGTTAGGTGATAATTGGTTCACTTCTCTTTTATTACGTGAGATATGCAGGTGATTAATTAAAGCGACTCTTTCTCAACACCTCTTCTCTATGTGTGTCCTTGTGAGAGAAGAAGAGGAGGAGGAGGAGGAGGAGGAGGAGGAGGAGGAGGAGGAGGAGGAGGAGGAGGAGGAGGAGGAGGAGAAGAAGGAGGAGGAGGAGGAGGAGGAGCAGGAGGACGAGGAGGAGGAGGAGGAGGAGAACCCATAATTTTTCCTTCCTCCTACTTTTGATACTTAGCTCTCTCCCTCCTTTCCCTCTCTCTCTCTTTCTCTCATTCTCTCACTCTCACCCCCCTCTCTCTCTCCCTCTTCCTCCCAGTAAGCCTCCTTTCAGTACTCCAAACATTCCCACTCCCTCTCCTCCTCCCTCTCCCTCTCCCTCTCCTCTCTCTCTCTCTCTCCCTCTCATTCCTACGCCTCTCATCCAAGTTTTTGGGTTTCTCTTTCCACTTGTTTCCCTCTTGATTCCTCTTCAGCCGCCTTCGGATCTTTCCTCCTCCTTTATCTCTCACCTTTTCACCTTTAGCTCTCTCTCTCTCTCTCTCTCTCTCTCTCTCTCTCTCTTGTTCTTCGTCCTCATCTTTTCTTTTCCTTTGACTGTTCTACTTTTCTCTTCCTCTTCTCTCTTCTCTCTCTCTCTCTCTCTCTCTCTCTCTCTCTCTCTCTCTCTCTCTCTCTCTCTCTCTCTCTCTCTCTCTCTCTCTCTCTCTCTCTCTCTCTCGGTTCTTCGTCTCCATCTTTTCTTTTCCTTTGCATGTTCCTACTTTTACTCATCTTCCTTCTTTTACTTTTATTTCTGTCTATTTCTTCTTCCTCCTCCTCCTCCTCCACCGATGAATATTCCTCCGCACTTCTAAAGGTAAAAGTTAAAGAAAAAAATAGGGATCTTTCATGACATATTGGTTTCCCATAAACCTTCAGAATTTCAAAAGATGCTCGTTTGACACACGTACTGGAAAACAAGCCAGAGAGAGAGAGAGAGAGAGAGAGAGAGAGAGAGAGAGAGAGATGAAATTTTATGCATGATGAGGAAAGGAAAATAAAGGAAAGAACAAAGGATAATGACAAAAGAGATAAAAAGAAATACATAACGGCAAATATTAATATCAGGGTGAAATATTTTAATGAGGGAAATAAGAACAGAGAGAGAGAGAGAGAGAGAGAGAGAGAGAGAGAGAGAGAGAGAGAGAGAGAGAGAGAGAGAGAGAGAGAATGATTGAGGAAGGAGAAACATACGCATCGGACTAGGAAAAAAATTCTTTAAGTAGGAAGCGTAGGAGGAAGAAGAGGAGGAGGAGGAGGAGGAGGAGGAGGAGGAGGAGGAGGAGGAGGAGGAGGAGGAGGAGGAGGAGGAGGAGGAGGAGGAGGAGGAGGAGGAAGAGGTGGGAGTATCTCAAGATCTTTCCGGGCAATTGGCAAACGAGGCATTGTCCGTGTAATCTCTCTCTCTCTCTCTCTCTCTCTCTCTCTCTCTCTCTCTCTCTCTCTCTCTCTCTCTCTCTCTCTCTCTCTCTCTCTCTCTCTCTTTCTCTCTGTCTGTCTGTCTGTCTTTCTCTCTCTTTCTCTAATAAGCAGCTGTTTTAACCCTTTTTAACTCTTTCATGTCGCTTTTTCTTTCTGATTTTTTTTCTGCCTTTTCTCTTTCTCTCTTATTCTCTTTACTCTGGAATTCTTTGTTTACTTCTTCTCTTCTGGGAATCATAAACAAGGAGGAAAATAGCCATCTCTCCCACCCTCCCTGTCTCTCCCCTGCCCCCACTCACACGCACAAACAGAAAGAAATGACATCTTTTAAAAGCAAAACCTAAATACGGTACAAAATTTTCTCTTTCCTTCTCCTTCCTCATTCTTCCCCCTTTATTATTTCCCCCCCCTCGGTAATATTTTTAACAATGGTCTCTCTCTCTCTCTCTCTCTCTCTCTCTCTCTCTCTCTCTCTCTCTCTCTCTCTCTCACACACACACACAGATAGACACTTTTACTCTCCGCGCGCACCAGATGGGGTTAAAACACGCATTTCATCACTTATTCCGCGTGTTTTATTAGCAGTTTCCTCGTGTTTTCCCAGGGTTTAAGCGCCGCGGTTTAACGATGCATGGTCCAGAGAAACGAGGCTGTTGAAAAAAGGGAACATAATAGAGAGGGATAGAGACAGACAGTTAGAGAAAAGATTTAAAGGCATAGTTGTCCGGTGTATCATCCTTATATCAACAGAGATGGTGCCCGTATTGGAAAAGCGCGAGGGTTGTAGTGTTGTGTACCTTTCCCGGTGTCCCCTTGACGCCCTCAGCTGTGTGTGGGTGATTAATATGCAAATAGGAAGGTTGAGAGGGACGAGCGTGGATGAGGAGATGGTGAGGTGGTGAAGGAGAAGGGGAACAGGAGGAAGGTAAAGGCGGAGTGGTGTAGTAAGGAAGGGAAGTAGAGGCACGTGTTTGGACTAATTTAAACCTCAAGCACATTCTATATTATTCTTTTCTTATTCTCTTTTGTTTTTCTTTTTCTCTCTCTTTTTTTTATCTTGCCTCTGTTCTTTTCTCTTTCTTTCTGATGTGGGTTTTCTCTTTTTCTTTTCCTTTTCTCTCTCTCTCTCTCTCTCTCTTCCTTTTTTGTTGTTGACCTAGTTGTTTTCTTTTTTCCTATTCTTCTCGGTCTTATCCTTCTCTTTTTTCTCTCTTTCTTTCTTTTCTTATTTATTAATTTATTTCCATTATTAGGTCTTCATCTTTCCGTGTCTCTTCCCATTCCTGCCTAATCTAGTTACACTCCTTCTCTTCTTCTTCTTCTTCTTCTTCTTCTTCTTCTTCTTCTTCTTCCTCCTTCTCCTCCTCCTCCTCCTCCTGTTCCCCCTTTTTCTCCCCTTCCTTCTCTATCTCTTCCAGTACTTATCAGATCTCCTTCCTCCTACTCTTTCTTTATTTCTTTTCTTTTCCTTCATGATGTGGTCTTCTTCCTCTTCCTCTTCCTCTGTTTTCCCCCTTCTTCCTTGATCTGGTTGCCTCATATCTTCCTATTCCTCTCTTTTTTGTCCTCCTCTTCTGTTGTCCCCTC
Source organism: Portunus trituberculatus (assembly GCF_017591435.1). Taxonomy (NCBI): domain Eukaryota; kingdom Metazoa; phylum Arthropoda; class Malacostraca; order Decapoda; family Portunidae; genus Portunus; species Portunus trituberculatus. Next base: position 4,349,135 of record NC_059289.1, on the reverse strand, counting down.
CTCTTCTTCTCTTATCTGGTTGCCTCTTATCTTTCCTCTTTACCACACTTTATTCAGCTGACCCTTAACTGTTGTGCAAGATTAATCCCTTTAATTCCCCTCCTCTAATCCTTAACTAAAGAGTATTTCATTTATTCCTAACCACATCACGGTAAGCTTTCGATCCTACGCTCACATTTCAGAGTTTTCTTCGTTTTTAGTACGTGTGTGTGTGTGTGTGTGTGTGTGTGTGTGTGTGTGTGTGTGTGTGTGTGTGTGTGTGTGTGTGTGTGTGTGTGTGTGTGTGTGTTTTCTCCTCCGTTTTAGTTTCCATTTGTGTTTTTCTTTAATATTTTTTTCTTTTTCTATTCTTGTTATCGTGTTGATCACATTTTGGTCGGTGAATGAGCGAGAGAGAGAGAGAGAGAGAGAGAGAGAGAGAGAGAGAGAGAGAGAGAGAGAGAGAGAGAGAGAGAGAGAGAGAGAGAGAGAATGGAATGAAAAAAGTATTAAGTGGCTAGAAATTACATACTTTTGGTCATTTATGGGACTAACTCCGCATTTATTAACTTATATATCATCTTCCTCCTCCTCTTCTTCCTCTTCCTCTTCCTCCTCCTCCTCCTTTTTCTCCTCCATATTTCTTGCGCTCTTTCCCATTCTTCCATTTTCTTCATGCTCTTTTCTCCTCACTTTCTCTCTCTCTCTCTCTCTCTCTCTCTCTCTCTCTCTCTCTCTCTCTCTCTCTCTCTCTCTCTCTTTTCGCCGCTATTATCTTTGTCCTCGCCCTCCTCTTCTTCCTACCCTTCTTTCTTTTTTTGTCTTCTTTATTTTGTCTTATCTTTTCCTTAGTCTTCATTCCGGGTCGCTGCTTGCTGGAAAGTGGCGTATATCAGCTCTCTCTCTCTCTCTCTCTCTCTCTCTCTCTCTCTCTCTCTCTCTCTCTCTCTCTAATCAATATTCAAGAAAAATCTCCCACTTTGACCTTCCAGGAACCCCTCAAAAAATGTCCTGTAGCTTCAAAAATCCCATTAAATGTTTACAAGGAGTATAAAAACATTTTCTCTTAACTGGCAATTAGCTCCTTCACGTGTAATTCCTTAACTTAATCCTTATAGTTTCAGATCCCACTATACACGTCATCTTCTCCCTCTACCTGATCCTTATATGTCTCCTTATTAGGGGTCCTGATTAACCTACTTCTCATCCCTCTCCTATTACTCTTCCCACTCACTCCCTGACATATGAAGGGGGAACACCCGAAAGAGTTAATGTTCCATATGAGCAGGAAGCAGGGGAAGGTAGAGGAGGCGAAGGACGGCGAAGATGAGGGGTTGGTGAAGCAGGTTGATGAGGAAACAGGGAAGTACTTATTACGATTATGAAAGATTATGGGGAAAACGTTGAAATATATGGGAAAATGTCAATGCTCTTTGGTTTCTTCTTATTTTCTTTTCATCTTCATGTTTCCATCTCTTTTTCTTGTGTTCTTTTCTTTTTCCTCCTCATCTGTCCTGTGTTCTCTTATTCCGTCTGTACTCATTCCTTCGTTTATTTTTATTTCTTTTCTATTCCCCTTTTCCTATCTCGGCTCTAAAAGGATGGGAGAAAAGACTAAGGGAAGAGAAAGAAAGAGTATCAGGAGAGGAGGGAGTGGGATAAGGAAGATGGGCCAAGGAGGGGTATTTAATCCTCTCTCCCCAACTCTTCCCACCTCTCCCTGCTTTTCCCTCCCAAGGTGCTGACTCCACTGAAGACTGAGTGAAGCATCTGAGCTCTGAATTACTGCAGGAAATTAGATTCATCCATCCCCTTGATGACCGAGCAATTAGACGCAGCAAGTGACAAGGAGGAGGGAGAGAGGGAGGCGGACTGATAGAATGTGAAAGAGAGAGAACGAGAACTGACAGGAGGCGTTACTCGGGGTCAGAGCATTTAGGTGTCAAGCACAGGATGGTTTCACGTGTCACGGCAAGGGATACAGGGCTGTTGGCGGAGGGAAATAAGCAAGACATCAGGAGAGGGAGGTTGAACGAGGATTGGTGTAAGGAGTTAGTGGGCACAAAGTATTTAGGTGTTAAGCACAGGTTAATTCCACTTGTTTCTTCGATGAAAGGAACGATAGGTTTAACCAAGAAGGTAAGAAAAAGAAAAAGACGTGATAGAACTGACAGAGAGGAAAATAAAGTGGTAATTTTGTGAGTTAATAAAAAAAAAACAGAAGCAGTTATCATAAAGAGTATAGGTAGCGACAAAATAGATAAGTGAAAAGAAGGAATAGAAGGAGAAGAATGTTAAAAGCTACAGTTCAAAAGCTAAAAACACAAGTGATAGAGATAGGAGAAGGACAGAAGCAAACAACAGTGCCGCGCCAAAGGTCTTATCATACCAACCTTCCTGTACGTAGCTTACCAGTGAAACATTTGCATAAACAGATACAATACCACACGTTTGAAACCCGCATAACCACCCTCTTCAATTTAAAGCATATCCAAAACACACACAACAATCCCACAATTCCCTCTTATCCTTCATCATCTTCCCTTCAACCCTCTAAAACCTACACACCTAAGAACATCTCCCACAACTTTCACCTCTGGCTTTTTTCTTCATTTATTTGCGTCACCCCACTTAGTATTGTCATCTGCGGCGTCATATCCCGTAATGTGTGGGTGCCTTGCTCGTGTCCTTCCTCCCCCAGTGCCTCCGCTTATATCTATATCTGTATTGTTCATTTTGCTTTCCCGTGGTGGCTTTTCTCTCCTCCCTGCCCGCCACCACACCAGTGAACAATTCATAAGGGTGGAGCAGAGATACATTTCCCTTGTGTTTTAGTGGCCGCAGGTAAAGGAGGAGGAGAGAGAGAACGTGAAAGAGAGGGGGATGGAAATAAGAGAAAGAAGTGAAGAGAAGAGACGAGTGGAGATGGGGTGGAGAAGGGAAAGGTGGAAAGATGAAAATGGATGAGACAAAAGGAGAGACGAGTGAAGATGAGAAAGGGAAAAGTGGAAAGATGAGAATGAATGAGACGAGTGAAGAGGCAAGCCAAGATGAGGAGAAAGAGAAGGGTAGAGAGATGTGAAAGTAATTAAGAGAGAGAGAGAGAGAGAGAGAGAGAGAGAGAGAGAGAGAGAGAGAGAGAGAGAGAGAGAGAGAGAGAGAGAGAGAGAGAGAGAGAGAGAGAGAGAAGAATAACATGGATGAGAAAGGAGAGGTGAAAATTGAAGAAGGCGATGAGTAGCGAGGAAAGACGAATTAATTCACAGAGCAAAATGAGGAAAAAAAAGAAAAGAGGAAAAGAAAAAGAAGAAAAAAGGAGACGGAGGCGTGCTTGCTTGATGAAGTAAACTGACTCTGAGACAAAATTAGTGTTTATGAATAGGATCATCATTTATACAGTGCTTGCCGCCTACTCTCTCTCTCTCTCTCTCTCTCTCTCTCTCTCTCTCTCTCTTGCTTTCCGGTCTCCCTAAAAACTTCAGAAGCCGTGATGAAGTAATTAACCTCGAGTATGATTTAATTAACTTTTGGTCATTGGCTCAACATTATCTTCTTTACGACTGATGCTTTGGTCTCGTTTGCAATTCTCTGGCTTGCTCGCTTGCCAGACACACCCACCCTCGCTTCAAACTTCCTCACCTTAGTCCCAAAACATTTTCTTTCCCCTCTCTCTCGTCTCTGCCTCCTCTCTTCTATTTGCTTTCTTCTTTTTTTCTTACATCTCTCCCCCTTCTCTCTTTTTGGTTTCATTCTTTTCTTCGTTTCCTTCATTCTCATCCTCCTCCTTTCTTTTCTCTCTCTTTCTCTCATTTTCCTTTACCTCCTACTTGTTTCTCCCCTCCTTCTCCTCCTGCTTTCTATTCCTGTTCTCTCCCACATCCTCTCGCTCTTCTTCCCCCTGACCTTCTCCTCCTCCTCCTCACTTATCTCTTCTTCTTCTTCCTTTATATCTATATATCATCCATTCATTTCTCTCTCTCTCTCTCTCTCTCTCTCTCTCTCTGCTATTCCCATTTTCCTTTATGCATTCTCGCCTATTCCAGCTTCAGCATTGCTCAACTCTCACCTACTTTCACCTTGTGCTAAATAAACAATTCTCGCTCTTCTCACAACTCTCCCTCGGGGCTTCATTGCAACGCGAGGACAGACAAACATTCATCTCCACGGGGCGTTCCGCTGTTAGAAATTGTTATACTTGGCCGGAGGTTATGTTTCAATGGATAGACTCTTCTGGGCGCTGGTGAACCTCCCACTCGCTCTCACGCTTGCTCTACGTCAAAAAATGTTCTGGTACCTCATCTCACTAACTCATCCTCCTCATCATCTCCTTCCCCCCTCTTTCCTAGTGTATCTTATCCTATCACTCCCTCGTCCCTCGCAGCCTGAGATGAGCCAGGTGGACGCTCAGGTAATGGGAGGGTGATGAGTGGAGGGTGTCGTTATCTGCCCTTACTCACCTTGTTCACGCTTTACCTGTCCTTGCCTCGCGTCTTAAGATATTGCCACTCGAACTGAAGGGACAACGTTTACGAGAACAAGATCTTCCTGGCAAGTTATGGAGCGTATACACCTCCCTTGATGTGACAGGGAGGGAGAGGGAGAGGGAGAGGAGAAGGAGAAGGAGAGAGAGAGAGAGAGAGAGAGAGAGAGAGAGAGAGAGAGAGAGAGAGAGAGAGAGAGAGAGAGAGAGAGAGAGAGACGAAGGGAGGAGAAAGGGAGAAAGAGGACATATTCACACGTACACGCACATAGAGCACAATACAACACACACACACACACACACACACACACACACACACACACACACACACACACACACACACACACACACATACACACACAATCACGCAAAGCAGCTCAAGATGACCACTTGAACACGGAGAGGGAAACAAAGACAACAGAGACAAAGAAAACAAAAGCATCACGACACAATGGCAAAAAGAGATACACAGACACAGACACACACACACACACACACACACACACACACACACACGGTGGAATAAATGAGAGAGAGAGAGAGAGAGAGAGAGAGAGAGAGAGAGAGAGAGAGAGAGAGAGAGAGAGAGAGAGACTACCTCTTTCCTCTTCTATCCTGAATGCTAGTCTTCTTTAAGTATTCTAATAAGGCCCTTTATTATACGCTTTTGTGACATCTGAAGGAGTAAACTCTCTCTCTCTCTCTCTCTCTCTCTCTCTCTCTCTCTCTCTCTCTCTCTCTCTCTCTCTCTCTGCTTTCTATGCCTAACACTACAAACAGCGAAAAATCTCACTTTCTATGTCATGATGGGACTTGAGACAATACAAAAGAGAAATCTATAGGACAGAATGACGAGTGAAGGAAGAAGAATGAGATAGAGGATGAGAATGAGTGGCTGGGAGAGATAGAGAGATAATACAGTGTGGCTGGAGAGTAGAGGCAAGAGGAGAGAGGGAGAGAACGAGAAAGGAAGTGTGGCATGTTGGAGAGTAGGAATAGAGGCGAGGGGAGAGAGATGAGCAAAGTGGTGGTGTGTGTTTGGTGGTTAGTTTGTGCTCATTAGTAAGAGTTGAGGCACTTAACACTCTGAAACACAAACACACACACGCACACACGCACACACACACACACACACACACACACACACACACACACACACACACACACACATACAGTAACTCTCTCTCTCTCTCTCTCTCTCTCTCTCTCTCTCTCTCTCTCATTGGAATTTTAATATTGTGAATGTATTATTTATTTCAATTCCCTTACCTGATTTTCTTTCTGACTTCTTCATTACTTTTTATCACCACGACTGTATCCGTGGCTGTGTGTGTGTGTGTGTGTGTGTGTGTGTGTGTGTGTGTGTGTGTGTGTGTGTGTATTTGCCTTTTAAACTTTATGAAAATTTTGCTTTTTTTGGCATATTTCATTCAATTTTTATGATTTTTTTCGTTATTTTGTGTATAGCTTTGTTTCTTTTCTTTTTTCGTTTCTCCTCCTCTTGCTCCTGCTCCTCCTCTTCCTCCTCTTCTTCTTCCGTCGTTGTTTTCCTTTTCCTTTTCCCATCCTCTATCTTCCATTTTTGCTTCCTTTCCATCTCTTTCTTTTTCCCATTTTTTTTCCTCTTCTCACAGCATCCCAGTTAACTATTCAGCATCCGTTTTTTATTTTGCATTTTCATTCATCTATTTCTCTTTTCTCCCGCCTATCCTCCGTTCCTACCTTTCCTTTTTATTTCTTTTCCATCTGTCTCTCTCACATGACATTTCTTCCCTCCCTCTCTCATTTGCCATCTCTATTTTCAGTTTCTCTCTCTCTCTCTCTCTCTCTCTCTCTCTCTCTCTCTCTCTCTCTCTCTCTCTCTCTCCTAATGCACTCCACACTCTCACACAAATGAAGAATGATACTTTAAGCGAAGTGTCATATATATTAATATTTCTCCCTCTCACCAACTTGCCTGGAAAAAAAAAGAGAGACAGACACTCTAGTACGTCATCGTTTGTGCTTAAGCGTAAATGTAAATTGGCTAAACCCGCGAGTGGGAAGAGTGGCAGTGAAGAAAGAGGGGCGTTAGGAGGGGAAACAAAACACAGTGCTATTTTCTAACTGTGGTTGAGGCCGCGAGGTGTTGTTCTCTTGTCACCACTTGAAAGGAAACAGGTCTTTTTTTCATTTGTGTATATATGTGTGTGTGTGTGTTTCTGTGTGTCTTAGGGGGTGGGGGGATTTAGGGCAATATCATGCATGTCCCCGTTGTGTTGTTGCGTGAGCGTTTGTTTGGGAGATCAAATGCATACGTGAAGGTTTAATATCGTCTGTTCAAATCCCATGGTGTCCTTGCTTGTGGGGAGCGAGTTTCGTGGACTCGTCCCTTCCCGGATGTTGTGTTAGTGTTACGCGATTGTGTGTGGGACGTCTGGTGTTGGTGGTGGTGGTGATTGGAGTAAGGGACGGTGTGAGGTGTTGTGAGCTTCTTTCTTGTGATGGTTTGTTGTACGGATTGTGGTGATTCTATGAATGGTGAAGTGTGTTGTGGTGATAGTGACGAGTGGTAATATTATCTTGTGACTGAAAAGGGCTATATTGATGGTGAAGAGGGATAGTTGTCACTGTGCTGAATAGTAATGATGGGTGTGATGGTAATGGATGGTGACAGCAATGCATGGACTCCCTTGCAACCATACACCTGTTTATCTTTTTTTTTTATCGTTCTTCACCTCATATTTCCCTTATATATTTTCTTTCATTTTCTTTTATCTCTCATCTCTTCTATTCCATCCTCCACTATTCCACTTCACTTTTTCTGCATTTATCGAAGCTCCCTTCACTCTGGTTCTCACTCTCTTTTCCTCTCGACCATTTTTCCTTCTCTTTCCCTACCTAACTCATCTTACATATCCTAAACTCTCATCTCTTTGCTCTATTTCTTTTTTTATTACTTCTACATTACTCAACATCATTTTCTTTTACTTCTTTTCTTGGCCATTCTCGTTTACCTTAACTCTCTCATCCTATTTTTCCTGAAATCTCATCTTCTCTACCCTTTCTTAACTCTCCTTTACCTTCCTTATCATTTCTAAACTCTCTTCTTCTCATCTTCTATTCTCCTTTACTTAAACCTCTCCTTCCTTACCTTTCCTAACTTCTCGTCTCGCCGTTCCAAACACTTCTTCCTTGCCTGGTATCAGCCCTTCCCACACTCCTTCCTTCCTTGGCTCTACCCCGCACAGCCCCGCCCCATTGCACTCTTCCCAATATTTCCCCACCATATCTCATCCCCTTCCCTTCCCCACGTTCCGTTTAACCTCGGTCCTCTCTCCTCCAACTCTTTTCATTTAACGAGGGTAAAAGCCGTTGGTTGTTAGTGTAATTTGAACCGAAAGTCATTTACTGTATAAATTCTCTCTCTCTCTCTCTCTCTCTCTCTCTCTCTCTCTCTCTCTCTCTCTCTCTCTCTCTCTCTCTCTCCAATAATTACTTTTCACTGGCTAGCTATTTTAACTATATCGTTTTTCATTGGAATTTCTGGTGTTTAGTTTTTTTTTCTTTTTTCCGTTAATCTATTTAGAGAGTAAAAGTTTCAGTGCGCGTGTGATATTTCTTCTCTATTTAACATTATTATTACGAACGTTTGCCTGCAGGCAGATACATTTAATATAATAATGTGCCTTGAACACACACTCGACACGAACACACACACACACACACACACACACACACACACACACACACACACACACACACACACACTGATTTAAAATGTCAATATATAAATAACAGCGGAGTATTCATTCTCATACACTGCTTTTGAGAGAGAGAGAGAGAGAGAGAGAGAGAGAGAGAGAGAGAGAGAGAGAGAGAGAGAGAGAGAGAGAGAGAGAGAGAGAGAGAGAGATAATTATTTAATGATCAGATGGATGCGTTTAAAGAAATGAAGAGTTAGTTAAATAAGGGTAGAAACTACCGAAGACTTTACTCACCGCGCATCGAATTACGTGAGAACGCACACAATGTACACCCACCCACGTACACGTACACGCACACAGACACACACACACACACACACACACACACACACACACACACACACACACACACGCACGAAAACGAAACCGGGATTACAACTTTTTTCTTTCCTCATATTTTTAGCCGGTAGAAAAAAAATCCACAAAATGATGAAAATTAATCCCGTCGTTAGTTATCGAGGAGCTTAATCAGATCTCTCTCTCTCTCTCTCTCTCTCTCTCTCTCTCTCTCTCTCTCTCTCTACTATTATTCTTTCTTTCTTAATTAGTTTTCATTGATTCGATTCGCACATCATCTTTTTTCATATGTGTGTTTGTGTCTATTATTTGTTGCTTTGATCAGTGTTTTTTCCCTCTTAATGTGTATCCTAAGGGCCATCATATTTTTGAAGCAATGTTGTCTTTCTCAATATTGATCCCGTCCACGTGTGCATCATTAGAAGTGGTATTTTCTTTTTTTCTTTCCATCTTGTCAAGTGGTTTTTATTACTGCACTGTTCATTGGTCTTGGGTACGCACACACACACACACACACACACACACACACACACACACACACACACACACACACACACACACACACGTACGCACGCACGAACGCACACACTCACGCACGGACACACACACAAACACACACACACACACACACACACACACACACACACACACACACACACACACACACACACACACACTCACACTCAAAGTTTGTAATGAACGTAAAGATTGAATTACTATTTTTCCTTCTTTTTTTTATGTAGCAACGTTGTTGCTTCATTCTGGCGGAAATGAGAGAGAGAGAGAGAGAGAGAGAGAGAGAGAGAGAGAGAGAGAGAGAGAGAGAGAGAGAGAGAGAGAGAGAGAGAGAGAGAGAGAGAGAGAGAGAGAGAGAGAGAGAGAGATGTGGGGAACGTAAGAGCAACAACAGTACAAAAGAGGAGAAAAAACATGATAGAAAAAAAGTGAATGAAAAAAAAAGAGAAAAAGACACAAAAAACGAGAGATGAAAACGCCAAAAACACACTGACACTCACATAGACTACTACTATGTTTTACATAGAATATTACACGTAATTCTCAATACTTTTCTGTCATCATTTCTCTGTGTTCTCTATTCCAAAACCACCACCATCGCCAACTCCACCTTGCTAACTCTGACTGATGGCTTCGCTTGGCTCGTGTGTCACCCCCGCCAGCTCGTTAAGCGGCTCTCATCTTTTCTATCATCTGTGTGTCCCTGCAGGTTGAAGGGAGAAAAAAGAACACCGCTGATCTGACTGCTCGACGAGATAGATAGATAGATAGATAGAGAGAGAGAGAGAGAGAGAGAGAGAGAGAGAGAGAGAGAGAGAGAGAGAGAGAGAGAGAGAGAGAGAGAGAGAGGGTGTTCCTGTCTTTCATTGCTTTTCCTCCTTATCCATTTTACTCTCTTCCTCTTCCTCCTCTAACACTTTATCTTCCTTTCTCATATTTTCTTCTTTCATGTCTTTATTAATCACTGCCTTTCTTCCTTATTCTCTATTTCCTCTCTTCCTTTCCCTGACAGTTTTTCTTCTTCCCCACTCTCTCTCTCTCTCTCTCTCTCTCTCTCTCTCTCTCTCCTGACGACTACGTAACGATATGCTGGTTTCTTGCTCGGTAAAAACTGCGACAACGTATTCTTAGCGCTTCGTAAAGTCTTCTGACACACAAGCCTCGAAGAAACGACAAGAAAGAATAAGAAAACTACTGTGTAAAATCCAATAACTGTTTACAATCTTGCTAAAGTTTTACGTCGAAATGGAGCGGGATCGAGGAAGAAGACAAGGAGGTGGAGGAAGATGAAGAGGCGAAGGAAGAGGAAGTAAAGCGATGAAAAGTGAAGCAGGGCGAGGTAATGCAGAGTAAAGCACGGTAGGAGGCTCCAGGACAAGGTGTGGAAGCGAATACTCAAGAGTTTATTTCAAACCTGCTGTGATACAAATTGCAAAGTGTTTAAAAAGTAGTGAGTGGAGTAAAGAGAGAAGAGTACGCCTCTCTCTCTCTCTCTCTCTCTCTCTCTCTCTCTCTCTCTCTCTCTCTCTGTGTGTGTGTGTGTGTGTGTGTGTGTGTGTGTGTGTGTGTGTGTGTGTGTGTGTGTGTGTGTGTGTGTGTGTGTGTGTGTGTACTACAAATTGACATGGGAATATTAGTAAATCTTGTGTTTGTTGTGCTTGTAGCATTTGTCACACACACACACACACACACACACACACACACACACACACACACACACACACACACACACAAAGTAATATGTTTCAAGCGTTACTCTGCTGCTGTAAATAATTCTCGTTGTTACCATGACGACACCTCTCCAACCCATGCCATTTTCTTTACCCCACCGCCCCCCCCTCTCTCTCTCTCTCTCTCTCTCTCTCTCTCTCTCTCTCGCTACCTCCCCCCCTTGTGTTTTCCCCTTGGTGCTTAAGCCTAAATTAAAAGTCTGGTAATGTTTCGAGTAACTTTTGCACTTCGTTTACTATCAAAACTTCACCGTCCCTGTTCACTTGAGATTGTCTGTTAATTTTTGTTTTAATCACACCTAAAATTTCGGAGCAAACTTTCTTGTTTACGACATTTCATTAAGCCTTCACAAATAGCGCAAGACGAAAGGCGGAGTCAGATCACAACGCGTCTAGACTTAATGGGAAATATGTTTCTATATATGACGCAGGCAATAACAGTTCTAATACATTAACCTTACAGCTTTTAGTGCCTCGGGGAAGGAAAGGGAATATTGCACTCTCTCTCTCTCTCTCTCTCTCTCTCTCTCTCTCTCTCTCTCTCTCTCTCTTCTCACACACACACACACGCGCGCTAAGAAAGATTATATGTCACTCACATGATGTTACGACGAGACTGGTACTTCATACATGTAAGTGTTTGCCGGGGGGAGAGGAAGGGAAGTGTTGCTCTCTCTCTCTCTCTCTCTCTCTCTCTCTCTCTCTCTCTCTCTCTCTCTCTCTCTCTCTCTGCCTACTTGTGTGTGTGTGTGTGTGTGTGTGTGTGTGTGTGTGTGTGTGTGTGTGTGTGTGTGTGTGTGTGTGGGTGGGTGGGTGGGTGGGTGAGTATTATTCCTCTCATTCTGGAACTTTTTACTAACATTCTCACCAGTATTAGGCAGAGGTGTAACTTTCTCTTGTCCCCTTGATGTCTGTTTCTACCTGAGAGTGATTACTTTCGATCAAAGCGCTGACTATAATTCTTTCTCGCACGATTATTAAAATTACAATTATTATTTTATTTGCTATTGTGTTTTCAGTTAAATATTCTGATGCATAACTTTATAAATTTATCTGTGGCGTCATTACAGTTGCATCTGTATATTCCCTGGCAACATATCCTATTTCCGTCTTTATCACCAGCACGTGCAGTTTATCCATCATTAAGCTGAGTGTATGATCCATTTACGACCACAAACTAAGCTTCATCCACCCCCCAACACCCAATAGACATTACCCTCTCCTTTATCACGCCCATTATTGCTATTACCCTCAGTGCAATTACTACCGATGTCTCTACACCTCTACCAACACCCACTACTACTAACCCCCTCCTTCCATCCACACACACACGTTCACTCGCACCTGACCCCGCCACACCCTCCTTCATACCAGACACAAACACTGCCTCCCATTCCCTTCCTCGTAGTCGTCGTCGTTTACCCGTCCCTTCATCCAGCATGCGAGACTCTTCCTTCCACTCTCACAATAAATACATCACAGAGAGGCGTGAGGGGAGAGCAAAGAATCCGCAGTAGGAGAGGAAATATTTTTGTTCTATTGCCTTAATGGATTTTCGCGGGAATAGACGTAAATATGGTTTTTCGTTTCAGTATAGGAGCTCCGGAGGGTGAATGACAGAGAGAGAGAGAGAGAGAGAGAGAGAGAGAGAGAGAGAGAGAGAGAAGAGGGGGAAGGACAAGAGAAAAAGGAGTCTGTGTAGGAGTTTGTTAAAGAAAATGAGATTCGGGAACCTGTATGTAGTGACTGATTACTTGGATGTTAGACGGAATGTTAATGAGAGAGAGAGAGAGAGAGAGAGAGAGAGAGAGAGAGAGAGAGAGAGAGAGAGAGAGAGAGAGAGAGAGAGAGAGAGAGAGAGAGAGAGAGAGAAACAAAAATTAGACATCACACAAACTGAAAAAGACACACACACACACACACACACACACACACACACACACACACACACACACACACACACACACACACACACACTTAACAAAACAACTCAATTCAACTCCAAGAGAGAGAGAAAAAAAAAAAAAAAGAAAAGCAAGCAAACAAACAAACAAGAATCACAAGCAGGAGGTTAAACAAGGGAACGCGACACAAATCATTCCTGGTAGTTGGGATTCAAAAAAGACCAAAGTTACAACCACAGAAGCATTGTTAGATAAGTCAGTCAGTCAGTCAGTCAGTCAGTCATCAGCAAAGTCTGTGAGAGGCACGCGGGATGCAGACGCCACATTAACTGCAAGGAGAGAAGTTTGTGAAGGGCGTAGGAAACTGAGAGAGAGAGAGAGAGAGAGAGAGAGAGAGAGAGAGAGAGAGAGAGAGAGAGAGAGAGAGAGAGAGTGTGTGTGTGTGTGGGAGAGGTAGAATGTCATCTGGAATTGTTGCTATCATGATTTGACGGATGACATGACAGGTTCAGAGAGAGAGAGAGAGAGAGAGAGAGAGAGAGAGAGAGAGAGAGAGAGAGAAGCTGACAGAAACCTTTTATCTCTTCGTCTTATCAGTCTCGGTGACAGTTTTGACGATACCCTTCTTATCAGTAGTTGACAGATAGCTATTGACTCAGATAAACATTACTCCGTCTCTTCCCTTCCTTCTACCCCCCCTCTCTCTCTCTCCCCTCCTTCATTCTTCCCTCCACTTCCTCTCTCTTCCCTCTCCACCTATCCTTCCATTTCTCCCCTTTCTGTAATTCTTTATCACCACTTATTTCTTCCTCCCCGCTGGTTTCTCCCCTCTCCTCCCTTGTCCTCGCTTCGCACTATCTCTTTCTCTTTTTTCTCTTCTCTCTCTCTCTCTCTCTCTCTCTCTCTCTCTCTCTCTCTCTCTCTCACGCAACGCAACAGTTTCCCTTCAGGTTATCATCAGTTCACGCGTTGTTCACTGAGAGCGTTGCCGTATTTTTTCATTTATACTTTGTCAAACGTGTGCCGGAAATGTGGAGGTTTGGTGTGGAGAGAGAGAGAGAGAGAGAGAGAGAGAGAGAGAGAGAGAGAGAGAGAGAGAGAGAGAGAGAGAGAGAGAGAGAGAGAGTGTATGGTGTGGAATCAGTATGGCAAGGTGGATGGTTAAGTGGATGGATGTTTTTTTTTCCTCTTTTCTCTCTTTATTTTTTTTCCTCCTATTCCTCAAATATGGATGGATGTGTTCTTGTATCTTTTTATTCCTGTACCTTCCTCTTATCCTTGTCCTTATCCTCCTCTTCCCTCTCCACCCAATCGTCCTCCTTCTCCTCCTTTCCTCCTCCTCCTCCTCCTCCTCCTTCTCCTCCTCCTCCTCCCATTCCAGGTAGTAATTTAACTTCTTGAGCACTAAGTAAATCCGCACCTCCCCTCCCACTCTCACTTTACCTCGCCCTGCCACGTCCCTCTCCCCCGCACACCTCTTCCTGCCTCTCCCAGCCCCGCCTTGTCCTACCTCTTGCCTTCCAGTTTCATTCCATGCCATCCCTTTCCGAACCTTGCATCTCCCAGGGTTCTCTTCCAGATTCAACCTACACACCAACCCATATTTCCAGTGGGACTTTTTGCCTCACTCTCTCACCTCACCCTTATCCCCTTCCCCAGCCTCCCAGTAGCTCATTAACGAAGGACGGAGCGCTGAGGGACAAAAAAAGGAAAGGAAGGGTGGATAAATAGATAATAGCAGGGAAAAATGTTAGCGGAAAGGACGCAAGGTGGAAAGAAGTATTGAGTGTAATCGTTAGGTTTCCAGAACGTGATGATGTTGATAAATGTAACTGTAGTCAATATGAGAGAGAGAGAGAGAGAGAGAGAGAGAGAGAGAGAGAGAGAGAGAGAGAGAGAGAGAGAGAGAGAGAGAGAGAGAGAGAGAGAGAGAGAGAGAGAGAGAGAGAGAGAGAGAGAGCGTGGGTGTAGTGAGGAGTATGTTAGTTCAAAAAAGAGAAGACGAAGAGGAGGAAGAGAGAAAAGATAAATACAGAGGAAGTAAAAGAAGAAAGGAAACGAAATAGAAAACAATCAAGAGGAACATGCAAAGGGAAAAAAAGAGAAACGATAAAAAAAAAATTGAGAGAAATGTGTGGAGAGAACTGGAAGGAAGGAAGGAAGGAAGGAGGAAGCGACAGCATTTCTCCTCCTCCTCCTCTTTGCCCTTCTCCTCCTCCTCCTCCTCCTCCTCCTCCTCCTCCTCCTCCTCCTCCTCCTCCTCCTCCTCCTCTTCTTCCTCCACAAATAACCGAAAGCGAAGTCAATATAATCCTCATTTTCTCATGACTCACTGAGACTCACTGTGAGAAGAAGAATTTGCTTGTGCTCACTCCTCATCACTTGCCGCTTGATTAAGAGAGAGAGAGAGAGAGAGAGAGAGAGAGAGAGAGAGAGAGAGAGAGAGAGAGAGAGAGAGAGAGAGAGAGAGAGAGAGAGAGAGAGTACATGTGTTTCAGATCAGACAAGTTTTAGATCATTATTAGTGACATTAATGGCAAGAGAGAGAAAAGAAAGTGAAAAAGAAATATATGCTCGTTTGTTACATAAAAGGTGTCTGTTTATTTTGTCTCCTTCTTTCTCTTCTTTTCTCTCAATTGTTTCGTCGTGTTTCTTTTTCCCTCCATTGTCAAGCTTTATTTTTTCATGCATTTTTTTTTTTTCCCAGAATCCTTATTGTGTTCCTATTCTGGCTGTTTCTTCTCTTCCTTTTTAGTTATTCTTTTTTTTTTTTCGTCGCCTCTCGCTCTGTCCTTGTTTGTCTTTCTGTATCATTTTCTCTGTCACTTTTATGCCATATCTCACATTTTTTTGTCTTGTTTCACTCACAGTTTATATTTTTTATCCATTTGTTTCGAAGTTTCTTTTACTTTTCCTATTTTTTCTCTCTCTCCACTTCTCTTTCTTTCTTTCTGTCTTTCTTTCCTTCTCTATTTTCGCTTTTCACTCTTTGTTAGTTTTTCTTCCGTTTTTCTTCCTTTTTCTTTTATTCTGTTCTTGTTTCCTCGGTATTCTTTCCCCACATTTCTCCAGCGGTCACTTGTGAGATGCGCAAATAAGAATAGCGGTAATAGCATTGGCTGGACACAATTTTAAGAGAGCGATCACGGTAATCATAACATTAAAAGCTTTTCCGACGTCCCCTCGTTGCCAGAAAGTCGATGTATTGTTTTCCCAGACTTTTCCCTCTTTCCTCTTCCTATAATGTCCATAACGATAAGTATGTCTGTTTATACTTTATATATTTTTTTCTAATTGTTTCATCTTTTTACCATATTTCTTTTTCCATATTCTGTCTATGATGTGTGTATCGAATAATTATGTGGTACGTATGTTTCTGTGAATATTCTCTCTCTCTCTCTCTCTCTCTCTCTCTCTCTCTCTCTCTCTCTCTCTCTCTCTCTCTCTCTCTCTCATCCCTTTTTCTCAACTTCTGAAGCAAACACATCACTGTAAAAAATATTCTTAGCTCTTATTCTCTCTCTCTCTCTCTCTCCCGTCCACATCCTTTCCTAACCCTTCATCCTCTTTCTCTGTCCATTGTCCTTGCTTTCTCTCCTCCCTCTTTTTCCCTCTCCCTCTCCCCCTCTCCCTCTCCTCCTCCTCCCGAGAGCAACATAATTATAATGCTCCAAAATCATCCAACATTTCCTCCTCACTCCAGTCGTCGTTTTGGAGTTTAAAAAGGATTGATTAATTCTGTTAGGCGCCTTTTCCTTCCCCACTTGCCAGCCAGCAGCAGCCTCCTCTCTCTCTCTCTCTCTCTCTCTCTCTCTCTCTCTCTCTCTCTTGCTCTGGTGGACGGGTTTAACATTGGGTAAGTTTTAGTAATGGTAGTAAA
>NC_059289.1:4322603-4330103 GCF_017591435.1 Portunus trituberculatus | reverse complement strand
TGTGTGTGTGTGTGTGTGTGTGTGTGTGTGTGTGTGTGTGTGTGTGATGAGATAACCACTTTTATTCCTCCTCTCTTGCCTGTAGTATTGTATATTCCTCCGCAAGAAGTGAAGAAGGTCACTGAGGAGGAGGAGGAGGAGGAGGAGGAGGACCCACGGCGCGCCCTGGGGAAGACCTGAGCCGCACCCTTGAGGAGGAAATAAATCACACTCACTCACTCGCGTCAGTTTCGCTCAGGCCTCGCGTCACCATCAAGACTCGGTCACATGTTTCCTGCCCGGATTGACAAGGACATTGCCTTCATTTTCCCTTCTCTGTACCTTCTTTCCCTCTGTTTTCTTCTCCTCTCTTTTTTTTATCCTCTTTCCTCTTTGTCAGTCCTTAGCTCTTGTTTCTTCTCCTCTCTCTCTCTCTCTCTTACTCCTCTCTCAATCTTTCTTTTTTAATTCCCTTCTCTGTCTCATCTCCCTTTATTTTTCATTCTCTTTCCTCTTTCTCAGTCCTTCTCTTTCCTTTGCTCTCCCTTTTCTTATATATATATCCTATCTCTTCTATCAATCTTTCTTTTTTCTCTCCTCTTAACATCTGTCTCCTCTTCCTTTATTTTGCATCTTCTTTCCTCTTTCTGCGTCTAAGATGAGAGAAAGATGAGAAAGAATAGAACAAACAGTGCTAAAGAAGGGTAACAGAATAAAGGGTTAAGTCAAGGAAGATAAGGAGAAAGGAAAGACTAACGAAAGTGGAAGAGGAGAAGAGGTGAGGAAAATAATGAGTTAAACAGAAAAAAATGGCTCAAGGAGTACAGAAGAAAGGGAAGACAGAACGAAGGAAAAGGAGAAGAGGTGAGGAAAATAGTGAGGGCTAAAAAGAAGGATAGATTAAAGATGCCCAGGGGAGAGGAAAGGCAGAGAAGAGGTGAGGAAGATAAAGAAGGCTGAACAGAAGAATAGATTTAAGATGTACAAGAGAAAAGGAAGACAAAGAAAGAGGGAAAAGGAGAAGACGTGAGGTGATAAGGAACGCTAAATAGAATGACAGATGAAAGGTGTACAGGAGAAAGGGAAGGCAGAGAAAAAGGGAAAAGTAGAAGAGGCGAGAAAGAAGGAAAAGGAGAACAGTTGAGAAAGATAATGAAGACTGAATAGAAGGATAGGTTTAAGGAGTACACAAGAAAGGGAAGATGGAAAAGGAGAAGAGGCGAGGATGATAAGGAACGCTAAATAGAATGACAGGTGAAAAGTGTACAGGAGGAGAAAGGGAAGGCAGAGAAGAGGTGAGGATGATAAAGATGTAAAGATGGCTGGATGGGATAGGTTCAAGGAGTACAGGGGAAAGGAAAGGCAGAGAAGAGGTTAGGTGACAAGGAATGCTAAATAGAGCGGCCTCTGCAGTCAACAATTGATATTCATAGGTTGGAATGGAAGAGTCATTGGCCATTAGCGTGAATTGCTGTGATATGGCTTGTTGGAAGGACGCTCGTTACTTGCTATTTGAGTGCTGAGGCGTGAGGAACTAATCGCGTTAACTGCGTCCTCCTCCTCTTCCTTCTCCTCCAGCTCCTTCGCTTTCTCTTCTCCCTCCTTCACGTGCACCAGTCCCTCTTTCCTCTCCTTTCTTCCTTTATTTCACTCCCTCTTGCTGTCATTGTCGCTTTCATCACTTTATTTTTACTTTGATTTCTTATTATTTCTTCCTTTGATTTTGATAGTGTTTTAATCTTCCACTTATTTCTCTCTCTTCTCTTCTTTCCCCATTCTTGTTCTTCTTTTCTCGTGTTTTCTCTTATCTCCCTGCCTTCTGTCCCGTCATCCCTCCTTCTCGCTATCATCTCTTCTCCATGATTTTCCTACCTTTCCTCCTCCTCCTCCTCCTCCTCGCTTTCATCTCTCCCTTCTCTAACCTGTCATGCTAGCTTTCTCAACTCTCTCTCTCTCTCTCTCTCTCTCTCTCTCTCTCTCTCTCTCTCTCTCTCTCTCTCTCTCTCTCTCTTCTCTGTTCACTATGCTTAATCTCTCCCTTCTACCCTCCGTTACCTGCATCATCTTCTTGTACACCCTATTTCTCCTCCTCGTCGTCCTCCTATTCTGTTAAGTTCTGTTGGTTTCCTCCTTCTCCTCCTCCTCTTATTCTGTCATGTTCCCTCAGCCTCCTCCATCGCCGCCAGGAGGAGTGGGCGGCGCTGAGGGAGAGGCATGACGTCACAGGCGGTAGTCTCGCTTCGTCTTCTGCAGGATGTTGTTTGGGGGTTCTCGCTAGATTTGGTGATTTCAAGGTTGACGTGTGGGCTGTGTTCCTGTCTGCCTCTCTCTCTCTCTCTCTCTCTCTCTCTCTCTCTCTCTCTCTCTCTCTCTCTCATTAAGATTCATTAGTTGTGGAGGCACCTATTTTTCAAAACTTCTGAAACTCTCAATCGCTCTTTAAGCTTTCCATCTCTTCCCCACACTCTCTTACTTTTCTTCCTCCTCCTCCTTCTCCTCTTCCTCCTCCACCACCTCCTCCTCCTCCTCCTCCTTCTCCTCCTCCTTTTCCTCCTCCTCCTTCTTCCTCTTTCTTCCCTATCCTCATCCTGCTCCTTCTGCATCGAGCGCAAAGTTTGTGTCCAGGGCAAGGACGTGGTTCATTCCTAAGCAACATTGAGTAGAGTCGAAATGTTGACGTCGCTTACTCTCCCTGGCTGGTGGTCCATCGCTCTGCCTCGACCCGCAGACAGACCAAAGGAGGCTTTTTGCATTACTTTCTCTTTGGGGGAGGAAGCCATCTGAATTTTATTAGACAGAGAGAGAGAGAGAGAGAGAGAGAGAGAGAGAGAGAGAGAGAGAGAGAAAGTGAAAGACTCAACAATTCTAGGTTTCTGCTTTGAAGTTAGCTACATTCGTTTACTGCTAAATAATACTTTGTTCCCTCTCCCTCTCTCTCTCTCTCTCTCTCTCTCTCTCTCTCTCTCTCTCTCTCTCTTAAAACAAAGTCGGGAGTGGACGAACTGTGTTGCTTTAGTTTCGGTCGAAAAAAAAGGAAAATCTCTCTCTCTCTCTCTCTCTCTCTCTCTCTCTCTCTCTCTCTCTCTCTCTCTCTATCCGTCAGACATACACATTTCGGACATTCAAAAATATAATCACGTTACTCTTTTATTGGGGTCCACTTGCGTAGCTTTAACTAACCAAACAGTCAAGTATAGTTTTTAATGGTGCACACATATTTTTGGAAAAAGTCTAGTTTAATATCATGAAGTGTTAATTACGAATTGATGCACTCAAAAGACTATTTTTAAAGTGTTATTCACAAATTTTACTGAAGTGATGAATAACTGTGTGTGTGTGTGTGTGTGTGTGTGTGTGTGTGTGTGTGTGTGTGTGTGTGTGTGTGTGTGTGTGTGTGTGTGTGTGTGTGTGTGTGAGAGAGAGAGAGAGAGAGAGAGAGAGAGAGAGAGAGAGAGAGAGAGAAGGGATGTTTGGGTACGTGTGCACGAAATATATGTCTCCATCAATAAATCAATTATGTAAATAGAATTCGAAAAAAAAAACTAATAGACTTTCTATTCATAAAAGGAAACAAAGTACATTATCTTAAGGAAGAGGAGGAGGAGGAGGAGGAGGAGGAGGAGGAGGAGGAGGAGGAGGAATAAGAGAAGTAAGAGCAATAGGAGATAAAGAAATATATTGAGTAAAGAAGACAAAAATGTGAGAGTGAAGGTGCTCTGAATGTGTGTGTGTGTGTGTGTGTGTGTGTGTGTGTGTGTGTGTGTGTGTGTGTGTGTGTGTGTGTGTGTGTGTGTGTGTGTGTGTGTGTGTGTGTGTGGTTCCAAGTTGCAAGTCTGACAAGCATCCCACACCTGCATGACTCTGGAATGATTAGTATGCAACAGGTGTGCTAAGTTTGGAATGAGCGAGGAGTTATGTGACTGTGCTCTCTCTCTCTCTCTCTCTCTCTCTCTCTCTCTCTCTCTCTCTCTCTCTCTCTCTCTCTCTCTCTCTCGTTAACTTGACTCTGTTGTCTTTAAAATATTTCTCAGATTAACATTATTTATTTCTTGTTTCCATTTAATCAAAATAAATAGATTAATTGTACTATTTGACCATTTCCACCTCTATTTTTTCCTCAATTCTTTAGTCTTGCTTTCCTGATCTTTATCTTCTCTGCCTCTCCCTCTCTTCCTCTCTCTTACTCAATTTCGTCCAAAGGTTCATGTTTCCTATCGTCACGTCACGTCTCCTCGACCTTACGTCACTCCAGCCGCGTGAGGGTTAAGACGCAAATTGGCTCGTTTCCCTTATGCTGATTGGTGGACTGACAGCCAATAGGAGAAGTCGGCTGGGAATCACTTTGAGGGGAGATGGAGTGGAGGGAGTGTGTGTGTGTGTGTGTGTGTGTGTGTGTGTGTGTGTGTGTGTTTCACTGTTTGATCTGCTGCAGTCTCTGACGAGACAGCCAGACGTTACCCTAAGGAACGAGCTCAGAGCTCATTATTTCTGATCTTCGGATAGGCCTGAGACCAGGCACACACCACACACCACACACCGGGACAACAAGGTCACAACTCCTCGATTTACATCCCGTACCTACTCACTGCTAGGTGAACAGGGGCTACACGTGAAAGGAGACACACCCAAATATCTCCACCCGGCCGGGGAATCGAACCCCGGTCCTCTGGCTTGTGAAGCCAGCGCTCTAACCACTGAGCTACCGGGCGTGTGTGTGTGTGTGTGTGTGTGTGTGCTTAATTCTACCTGGGCACACTCACATAAAAGGGAAGGGAATTCGCAAACTTTCTTACCTTCAGAATCATAGAGAAAAAAATAGCAAATCATGACAAAATAACAGTTTGCATTGCTTTTTTTCCTTTCTTTTTTTTTATCTATTTATTCTTGTCTTGAAAATTCTTACTTATTCATGGCGGTAGATGTGGATAAGAGAAGAGCCACAAAATAAAATAACTAAATAAGCTGAATAGATTAAGAGAATAAGAAGAATTAAGGATATTCAAGTCAAAAGAGGTAATAGAAAAAAAAAATAAAAAAAAAAAAAAAAATACTACAAATAAAAAAAAAAAAAAAAAAGAGTCTACAAAGACTAAGACAAACTACAAATCTAGACGCACAATATTCCAAGTCACACCAAACTCAAATAAATGACAGGAGAGGGAGGGGAAGGGAGAGCCGGGGGACTTGGGGGTGGTAGGAGTGGGTGGGTGGAGATAAATGAAATAAATAAAGTAAAACAAAAAGAAAAAGAAATAAAGATAGACAAACTGACAACTCGTACCCTAAAACTCGCTTCGTGATTGGTCCTCCATTGCTATGTTGCCATGTCTTCATTATTTTCCCCTCCCTCTGGTCTATGTAGCAGCAAATTTCCTTCTAAGCTCTTGGATCATGGAGTGTGTGTGTGTGTGTGTGTGTGTGTGTGTGTGTGTGTGTGTGTGTGTGTGTGTGTGTGTCCTTCCTATCTAGAAGTGTAACGCATATATATTTCTCTCTCTGTGAATAAAACTAACATTATTTATTAACTCATTCATTTATCTTTTTGCAGCTTAATCCTCAAACGTTTTCTCGTGATCAGAGTGAATGTACAACGAGCGCCGCATTTCTCCAATCATCTTTATTCATATTCCTCTATCATTCATAATTATCTCTCCACTTAAACTATCACATCGCCATTACAAGAGAGAGAGAGAGAGAGAGAGAGAGAGAGAGAGAGAGAGAGAGAGAGAGAGTTTATTTCCCTTTTTTCCTTCTGTCAGCATTGAAAACACCCGGACAGGAAAGAGAGGAAGAGGAGGAGGAGGAGGAGGAGGAGGAGGAGGAGGAGGAGAGGAAGAGAAAAAGAAAACAGAACAGAGCGGAATGAGAGAATACAGAGGGATAATGAGAACGAAAGGAAACAGGAAAATTTGGATAAAGAAAAGGAATAGAAGGATGGGAAAAGCGATGGAGGGAGAGAGGAGGTTTAAAAGGAGGAGGAAGAAGAAGGAAAGAAGTGACTAACGATAAGGAAGAGGGAGGGGTTCATGGGGATGGGAGGGGAGAGGGAGGGAAAGGAAAGGAAGAGAGGAAGGGGAAGGGGAGGAGAGTGGAGTTGGCTATTTGTCTGTTGATTTTTATGGAAAGGAGAAGGAAGGGCAAGAGGAGGGAGGGGAAGAGGGGAAGAGGAGGGAAGAGGGGAAGAGGAGAGGAAGAAGAAGGGAATGACATGTAAATTAATGTTTTTTTGTTTTCTTTTTTTTTTTTCATACAGGGAAACCTTTTTGTTTGCCTGTATGTTTGTTTATTTGTTGTATCTAATCTTATTGTTGTTTTATTTGCAATTTTTAGTAGTTTTTTCTCTCTCTCTCTCTCTCTCTCTCTCTCTCTCTCTCTCTCTCTCTCTCTCTCAAATATTAATGTGCTATCTGTTTAACCTTTTAAAATGACACTTCTCTCTTTCCCTCTTTCTCTCTCGCCTCCTCCTTCTCCTCCCTCCCCTTCCTCCCTCCCTTCCTCCCTCCCTACCTCCCTCTCTCCCCTCCTTCCCTTCCTCTCTCCCTCCCTTCCTTCCTCCCTTCCTCCCTTCCTCTCTCCCTCCCTCCTTCCTTCTCTTCTGCGGTTAAGATATTTACTCTCCTTCACTGTCAGTTAATAGTCTTGTCAGCGCTTTCCTTCTTCTTCTTCTTCTTCTTCTTCTTCGAGAGAGAGAGAGAGAGAGAGAGAGAGAGAGAGAGAGAGAGAGAGAGAGAGAGAGAGAGAGAGAGAGAGAGAGAGAGAGAGAGAGAGAAGAGTTTGTGGCTTACGAAGAATGTTTCAGGTGAATGGGTGCAAGACAGAGAGAGAGAGAGAGAGAGAGAGAGAGAGAGAGAGAGAGAGAGAGAGAGAGAGAGAGAGAGAGAGAGAGAGAGAGAGGGGGTAAGGAGAACAAAATAAAAATAAAAATACGAGAAACGAAGAAAAGATGCAACAATAACGTAAAGGAAAGAGAAAAAGACAAAGATTGAGAGAGAGAGAGAGAGAGAGAGAGAGAGAGAGAGAGAGAGAGAGAGAGAGAGAGGAGTGAGGCTCATTACAATCTTGGACAGAAATAGCTCATGACTTTCAGTAAATGACCCACCGTTCCGTTACCACCTCGCCTCCGCCGCCATCACGACCCTCCGGTGTCACCCCACGAGGAGCAATTACCCCTGCCGCCAACTTAACCCCTTCAGTACTGAGACACATTTTTACCTTGAGTTTGGGTATGACTAGATGATTTTATTTGCATTAGGAAGGATCTATGGAGGTCAAAAATTTAATGGTCACAGTCTTCACTATTTCAATCCCCCCACATAAGTTTCTGAAGCTGTATAAAATCGCTAAATAGTAACCAGAATGAATATGAAAACGCGTCATGGTACTGAAGGGGATAACGCGAACCAAGACACCTGGGTACGTGAACGCTTGACTGTATTACCCATCCTGTGCGCTAAGTTATCATAAGGTGACTCATAATGGTGATCTGATGGTAAACGTTCAGTGAATTAGTAAACGTTTGTA
>NC_059289.1:4260103-4312603 GCF_017591435.1 Portunus trituberculatus | reverse complement strand
CTCTAAACTCCAAATTCCCCTCACTCAACACTCTTCCCAAATCACACACTTAATGTTGTCTTTACCACTCGAAATCCCCCTCACCCAACACTTCTTCCCAAATCACGCACTTTACTTTGTCTTTACCACTTTCTTTCTCTCTCACTCACTCCCTATTTCTCCCACAGTGTCATGATTGCCGTGGCGTGGGTTCTCCTCTCGGGCGTGGCTTGGTGCCTTGCCTCTCCCCTCACCCCCGTACCAGGCGCCATCGAAGCCTCCCCCTCTACCCACAATGCCCCAGGAAGTGATATCCCCGAGGTTCCTCAAGAAAAGAGACTACTTAAGTACTTCCTCCCCAGCAGCTCCTCATGGGTGCCAACTCAGCAGGAAGGCTCCAAGCGTGGCTACAGCAGGAACTATCTGAGGTAAGAGGATGAAAAGGGATACAAAAGAAGGACAGGCAGAGTTGATTATGTTTACATTTAAGAGAATGTCTGTGATAAGATGCTCTAATTTTGTTTGAAGGAAGGGATGTAGAGAGAGAGAGAGAGAGAGAGAGAGAGAGAGAGAGAGAGAGAGAGAGAGAGAGAGAGAGAGAGAGAGAGAGAGAGAGAGAGAGAGTGTGTGTGTGTGTGTGTGTGTGTGTGTGTGTGTGTGTGTGTGTGTGTGTGTGTGTGTGTGTGTGTGTGTGTGTGTGTGTGTGTCATTAACTGCATCAGGAGTAACTTTAGCTTTTCAAGAGGTTAATTCATTTTTCTTCCCGAGACCAAGGGAAGACACGCGCGATGGTTACATAATTCCTTTGTTTTGTCAGAATAAAGGTAAAGTGAGTGAAAATGTTATCAGACTTTACTTCCTTTTCTTTACTTCCACAGGTTCGGTCGCAGTGAAGAAGACAAGAGGGGAGGTCGCAACTTCCTGAGGTAACGCACGCACACACTCCCATTCACTCCACACTAGATAGAGATAAATTTAATGAAAAGAACATGAGAAAAAAAAAGGGAGGTTTTAGGACCGTCAAATGAATTCATTCTTTTCCGCTAGGTTCGGCCGTGCTGACATCAGCAGCATTGAAGATACTGACATGCTCCCAGAGACCGAAGACTCCATGGAAAAGAGGAACCGTAACTTCCTTCGTTTCGGCCGCGACCGCAACTTCCTGAGGTTTGGACGCTCTGACGCTGAAGAATTCGGTCTTCCCGGAGGACCCCTTGCCTTCTCCAACTTGCAGGAAGATGATACTGAGGACTACCCCGTGGAGGAGAAGCGCGCTGGTCACAGGAACTACCTTCGCTTCGGCCGTGGCAACAGGAACTTCTTGAGGTAAACAGATGCTGCAGTCAGTCAGTCAGTTAGTCAGTCGACTGGTGTTTTCGTCAAGCCGGATCAATATGCAGTCTTTAATCTTTTCCTTCGCATGTTCATATTGGTGATAAGGTCTTGATCGAGTTCTTCACTGTATTGCATGTGGTACAGAAGACAAACTCCTTTCTAATGTCCACTGGCCAAAAGACACAGATTGGAGGTACCAGATGTGTGGGATTATCGTGTGAGCTTCCCGCCTGATGCCCTCATTCATCCTTTCTCCCTCCCCCCCGTCAGGTTCGGACGTGACGACAACCGCAACTTCCTTCGCTTCGGACGCTCCGTCGATCGCCAGCTGAAAGAACAGAAGGTTCATGAAGCACCTCTCGCCCCCACCACTGTCCCACACTCCCCCGCCAAGACCCAGGACTCCCACCGCTCCAAGAGGTCTGCTAGCCCCTACAGCTATGTGGTGATGCCCTCCCATGGTCCCGCTGCCTGGGCCCAGGACTTCCAGCCCGAACAGGAAGACGAAGACCTTGAAGTAGCCGTTGACGGACCCGAGGCCGCCGTGACCAAGCGTGGTTACAACAGGAGCTTCCTTCGCTTCGGCCGTGACCGCAACTTCCTTAGATTCGGCAAGAGGAATGACGATTCTGCCTCCGACGTAGTGGTGGTGGAACCCGCCAGCTACCCCCGCTACCAGAGGGCCCCCCAGCGCAACTTCCTCAGATTCGGTTGAGCTGTGACAGGTCTCCGGGCCGCCACTCTCCCCTCCCCGTCCCTTCCCTCCCCACTCTCCCGGACCGCCAGACACACACATATACATAACATATATACACATAATATACTCGTACATTCCCCAATACTTAGATGCCTAGTCGAACGCCAGTCGCCGCGCCGCGCCCTCCCCTCACTGTTGTGCTGACCTGGCGTCGCGTCAAGACTGCCGCGCTAACCACAGCCACTCCCACGAGCCGATACGAGTGTCGTCGGATCAAACGCACCTAATAATAATCCATTTATGCAAACGATGACGGCGGCGAGGCGCGGACGGCATCCTCAGCGCGTCGAATGAGCTCCCCTTCTCTGAGCCTGCAACCTCCTCCCTCCCCGGTGGTGACTCCCCAGGCCGCGGCACTGTCAGATACGTTTCGCTGGACTTTCCCGAGAGGTGGAAGCAGCAGGGTAGCCATGCTTAGTTTTGTTTCTCCTGACGACGGGGAGAGGCATGGCTGGTCTCCACGGGCGTCTGAATATTTCCTGAAGATGATGATGAAGAATGAGATGAAGAATGAGGAGGAGTGGACGAGTGTAGCGAGCACTGAAGAGTGGAGTGTTTAGCAGTGTGTTTCTGTGATTGTAGTGTTCTGTAGTGTAAATTATCCTGTAGAGGAGAGCAGAGGAGAGCGCATATCCCCTTACCATCCCTCGATTGCTGTACATCACTGTATTCTTAAGATACTAACATGTAGGTTTTAGTTGGGCTGGGAATGTCT
The DNA here is from genome assembly GCF_017591435.1 of Portunus trituberculatus. Taxonomy (NCBI): domain Eukaryota; kingdom Metazoa; phylum Arthropoda; class Malacostraca; order Decapoda; family Portunidae; genus Portunus; species Portunus trituberculatus. The sequence continues at coordinate 4,309,817 of NC_059289.1, read as the reverse complement.
GTAGATATATTTATTTACTTATTTATCAATCTATTTATAAGTTAATTTATTATCATTACTATTATTTCTACTATTACTAGTACAACAGTGTTCTCTAGTCAGTGCGGGTCTCATGAAGTCGCTCTCTCTACAACTCACTCTCTCTCTAAATTTAAAGTAAGGTTCAAGTCAGATACCTTATTTTCTCACATAATTTAGTTGCGCCCACACACACACACACACACACACACACACACACACACACACACACACACACACACACCAGTTTGCCATAATAGTTATTTAGACATACACTGAGGAGGTCTTAAGTGTTCGCTGCCACGTCTACTGGAGGCCACGAGAAAAACAAGGATGAGCAAGTGTACCAGTGAAAAGAGGTTACCGGGACTCCAGTTGAGAAAAAAACGTGCATCATTATTATTGTTATCGTTCCTGAGGCCGAGATAATGGAGGTATCTAATGATAATATAATTTGAATTAACCCGCCGATCTCTATAATATGTAAAGGAGTGTTGTAAGAGCCAGGAGGAGGCAATCCATAGGCCAATGATATTCAGTGACCATTCTAAGTATTGATATCACCGTGTCTCACTTTGTTGAAATAAAATATTCATTTCTCAAAATGTTTAACTGCTTTCCATTTCGTAATCATTGCTTGTTGCCAATCTTTATCAACCAACTTTAGTGCCAGTAATAGTGCTAGATTATAGTAATAATAGTAGTAGTACAAGTGTAGTAGTAGTAGTAGTAGTAGTAGTAGTAGTAGTAGTAGTAGTAGTGGTGGTAGCAGTGGTAGTAGTAGGTGGTGGTAGCAGCAGTGGTGGTGGTGGTGGCAGTGGTGGTGGTGGTGGTGGTGGTGGTGGTGGTGGTGGTGGTGGTGGTGGTGGTGCAGTAGCAGTGTGGTGGTGGTGGTGGTGGTGGTGGTGGTGGTAAAGTGGTGGTGGTAATAGTAATAGTGGTGGTGGTGGTGGTGGTAGTAGTGGTAGTAGTAGTGGTAGTAGTAGTAGTGGTGGTGGAAGAAATACAGTAATAGTAGTAGTAGTAGTAGTAGTAGTGGTAGTAGTAGTAGTAGTAGTAGTAGTAGTAGTAGTAGTAGTAGTAGTAGTAGTAGTAGTAGTAGTAGTAGTAGTCATCATGCTTTACTTCGTAATACATGTATAAAAAAAAGAAACATGTACTATATAACATATAATATCAGACACAATTAATGATTCTGTTATGGCAATGCAAACCCTTCATGTGATGCTACGACCTACAATAATAAATTTTAAATATACAATAAAATACACAGACATTAAAAAACATAAGCCTATTATCGGAAATAAATGAAGAACAAACTTTTAAAAAATTTCCCTATAAATTGATACTTTAGTACCCAAAATACATACAAGGACCCCGCCTTTCCTCGTGCCGCTGTATCCATTGCAGCCTGTAGAATATTACATCAGTGTCTCACTAGCATAGCTGTCAACCCCTGGAAGTCCCGAAGAGTGAGAAACACTGGTCCAGGGGACGCAGCCCCTGGCCAGGTCCAGGGAGGCGCCCTGTTGGGACGGGGTGGTGGAGGGAGAAGCCCCACCAGGAAATTAGAGATTTTAGGTTTCAATCAGGTGAATGCTGACAAAATGAAGGAAAGCGGACGTATTACAATCCGGAAAAATTGGTTTTACAATTCATCTCGGAAAATATCATGTTAAAAAGAATATTTGGAAAATACTTGTAAATATGCATGAGTTTCAAAGGCGATGCGTGTGAGATTGAGATGGAGGCAATATGCGTTAGTCTCGCGCTTTATGCGTGAAAGGTGGCAAGTATGTAGAAGTAGTAGTAATAGTAGTAGCAGTAGCAGTAGCAGAAGCAGCAGCAGCAGCAGTAGTAGTAGTAGTAGTAGTAGTAGTAGTAGTAGTAGTAGTAGTAGTAGTAGTAGCAGCAGCAGTAGTAGTAGTAACAGCAGGAAGTAGAAAGTAGTAGTAGTAGTAGTAGTAGTAGTAGTAGTAGTAGTAGTAGTAGTAGTAGTCTTTCATTCTCCCTCCTCAGATCAGCCCTCCTGTGTCTCAGGGGGACAAGGCATTCCACTCCCATACCTGCAGATTTAAGTGGCCTTGACTGCGAGGCTACAGTGGTGGAGAGTGGCATAAGAGTAGATAGAGTAGAGGTAGAGTGAAGTTATAGCTAACAACTAATGTTTATATTATAGAGTATTAGATATGGTTGGATGCCACAGTCATTAGCGAGAGTTGGGGCTAATGACCTCCAAGTAGTGGAGCCCCTAATTGACGCATCAATAAACATGGGGTGGAGGTATTCTTTAATAATAATAGTAGTAGTAGTAGTAGTAGTAGTAGTAGCAGTTAGTACAATAGTAGTAGTAGTAGTAGTAGTAGCAGTTAGTACAATAGTAGTAGTAGTAGTAGTAGTAGTAGTAGTAGTAGTAGTAGTAGTAGTAGTAGTAGTAGTAGCAGTAGCAGCAGCAGCAGCAGCAGCAGCAGCAGCAGCAGCAGCAGCAGCAGCAGCAGTAGTAGTAGTGAGCAAAGTTATATAATTATAATACATACAAATAAGAACATTACTGAATAAGTGGAATATGTTAAGTGTTGATAACAACCATATTACTTAACAATGAAGCGTACAGGTTAACCCCAATGAAACCAAAAGAAAATCTTTCCGTATAACAAGCTAGAAAAAGACAAGAAAATATAAGTAGAAACAAAAATTATCAATCCAAATCCCTTGAGTTGAAATGTTCTAGAGTGAAATCAAATAGGGAGCAGTCTGTACATCAATGTCCATATAAATCTTATATGGGTATTGCCTGTAACAATTTGTGTCTGAGTGAATGGTCTCCCACAATGCAGACGATTTATCTAGGGTAATGCCATCAGCTTGCTTGCAGTACGTATTTGAGGCGAGTTAGAAAGAATTCAAATAAAAAAAAAAAATACATGTGATTTGTAGTTCACAGTTATAGTCACAGCATAACACTTACTGGTAACTTGCATGAATAGATGGGAAATTTACACAAACTTAATCATCTCCCTCCCTCCCTCCCTCTCTCTCTCTCTCTGTTTTTTTTTTTTTCCAGTCTGATCAATCATAGTTTCGAGGGTGGAATGAATCAGCAACAGGGCCAAATACGTTACAAAATGGGCCGAACCGAATCAGCCGACAGCCAGACCGTAATAAGCCAACTTGTGAGAAACAGTAAAATAATTCTGAACTTTTCTTCTTTCACTGCTGTCGTGTCTACCCGCCTGTCACTTCATGTAGTATGGAAGATACTGTGAAGAGACTGGAGCTGCTGGTGAGTAGAAACAACCCACCTTGATTCAATAAGTGAGGGAAAAGTAAATAAATAAACACAACGGTAATCTCTGAAGTGCACCGGTGTTTGGATATCGGTCTTCCCTCTATTTTCTTGTCGTGGTGAACTATTTGGCAACTGTATTTAGCTGTAATGGAGGAGACAATTTCCTGAGTATGTATCATTGATTTATTTTTCATTGGTTTCTTTTCGTAATGAGTCGTGAGATGGTGAAGCGGCAACTGTCAACAAGGGCACTGCTTGTGGTAGTAAAGCAGGGCATGTTAGTCAAGTGAGGGGCGTTTCAAGGATTATCCGGCATAAGACATTGAAATGAATGGCAAGTGAAGGTACTGAAGTGAAGGACATTTGCTGGTTTTATAGAGTGAAAGGCTTGTCTGGCTTAAGATAAGTAAGTTAACAAGGGACCTAACGAAAGTATTTAGGTGATACAGGAGTATAATAGAGGACATGAGCAAAGTTCTTCAGATCAGTAACCAGGTTAGAACCAGAAAAATGGATTCAGGCTTGAGAAATTTAGGTTTAAGAAAGAAATGGGAGGGAACTGGTTTTCTAATAGAGTAGTTGATGAATGGAACAGAATCAGTATTCATACTGTTAGTGCTGAGTCAATAGGGAGCTTTAGAAGACAATTACAGAAACTTGTGGATGAAATTGATGGTGGAATTATGTAGGCATGTTCACACAGGGACTGCCACATATAGCTTGGTGGCCTCTTGCTGCTTCCCTCTTTTTTTTTATGTTCTTAAGTTCTGGAGATTGTGAGGGTGATTACATTATTGATTTATTTTTCAAAGGCTTATTTAACTAAAGCTTCAGGTGATATGAAGGGCTTTTGAGATACTGAGTAATGGTCCAGTATAATTTTGGTACCTTATTTTCGACTATTTCCTTCCAGACCTTCAAAGAACACATTGTATGCATATTAAATGATAATATAGAGTGAAAGAAAAATGCCACCAACCCTGTATTCTCAAGCAGCTTGGGGATCTATGGGAATCTGGGGTTTTCAAGTGAAGTAAGACAAAAACAAGTATTTTCCTTCATTTATAAAGTGTCAAAATCTTTTGAGATTAAACTTTCATTGAGATTTCTGTCACCAGTAACTGCTTCTTCATCGTTCTTTCTTTTATTTTTCGTCTTGGTGACACTTTTGCCATCTCATCTATTTTTAAAACTGAAGTCTTCATTGAAACCTTTGCTAAAACCGCTAGTTTAGAAAATTCTGAGCTTCTTCCCTCTCCTCCTCCTTTGACTACTTCATGCTATGTATTAGAATGATTCACAATAATGTTTTCATGCCTTCACTGGCTTAAACCCTCGGGAGGCTCGTTTTATTTTATGTATGAGGGAAAAACTGACCAAGGGCAACAAAAAAAAAAAAAAAAAAAGAAAACACTTATAGGCCCAAGAGAATTAGTAAAAAAAAAAATAAATAAATAAATAAAAAAAAAAGATAAATGTCTTGAAACTAATGGGTCTTATCAACTCCTCTCTTTTCACTGACTGTCATCAGCCTCTTTCTCACCACTGCAGTGTTGCATCTCTTGCTATCTTATACCACTATTTTCATGCCATCTGCTATTTTAGTCTTGTTAGTCTCTTCTTTCACCCCTATTCTGTCCACTAATCTAATGCAAGAGTTAAAACAGTATTCTCAATCATTCATCCCTTCGTTTGGTAAACTCTGGAACTCCCTGCCTGCTTCTGTATATTCACCTTTCTATGAGTTAATTTAAGAGGGAGGTTTCAAGACATTTATTCTCTAGCCCTTCATACATAAATAAAGAATAAAAAAAATGCCCCTTTCCCATTGATCTAGTCTGAAGTGAGCTTGGTACACTTAATGCACAAACCAGAGTTAAGGGGACAGTTTTCACTTTACGCCTCAATTAGTTTCCTATGCACAATATTATATCAAACAATTCATTGTTACTATTTATTTTTTGTATACAACAGGGACGACATCACAGTGTGATATCATTATGCTTGTTTTCAAATCTGTGAAATAGTTTTCTCCTAAAAGTAATAATTCATTTTTTATCATTATTAGAAAAATCTGTAATTTTTGCATTAACAATATAACAGTTTTCCTTTATATTCGAGAAAGAAGACACTAATGTACAAATCTGTTAATTCAGCATTGCATGTTATGGTTAATGTTTACTACAAGTCCCTGTCACTAACTCATGACACAAATACATGTTGTGGTAATACACTCACTGTACTTTACGTTTATGATTTTATTTATTTGTTTATTTACTTATCTATTTATATATATATATATATATATATATATATATATATATATATATATATATATATATATATATATATATATATATTTTTTTTTACGCAAGCTGGCTATTATTATGGACTCATTGATGTTTTTGAAAATCAACAATTTCCCAACAAATCTAAGGGGACAAAATATCATATTTGATACAGAAAATTGTTCATTTTTATCAATTGCTCGGTAAAATAATAATAATAATTATAATAATAATAATAATAATATTAATGATGATTAATAAATAAATAAAGAAAGAAAGAATAATAGTAATAATAATTGTAATCATCTTCGTTAGAAACATTTAATTAAGCCAAGTTTTTTTTCCCAGTGCATTTTTTTTTTTTTTTTTTTTTATACCAAAATGTTTGAGAAATCAAATTGTACCTAGATGTTAGAAAAAAAGAAGAGGAAACCAAGAAAGACACAGTATTGTATCAAATTTGGATAAATGCACTTTTGAATAATACAATTCTACAAACATAGCTTTTGTACTGTACCATGTTAGGTTGGGTCTGCTTGCAGCGGTTAAGTCCTTGGCACTCTCCCCAAGAAACCGTCCCGTGCACTCGCCTCGATTCCCGGCTCCCGCTTCGCAACTCTTCCACCCAACTGATTTGACGTCACATACATGAAGCCACACTATTGGTCAGAGAGAGAGAGAGAGAGAGAGAGAGAGAGAGAGAGAATATGGTAACGAATAAGGCCGTGTTTCTTAACCTTTTTACCCTTGCGTAACCCTTTAAATATATGACATGTCTCAAGGAACCCCTGCACAAAAACAAAATTATATACCATATATTTCTCATTTAATGTGAAGTCAAATCAGCTGGGTGGAGGAGCTGCGAATCGAGGCGAGCGTGCGGGACAGTTTCTCGGGGACAGTGCCAAGTCCTTTTCTTAGGTCAACTTGGATAACGAAGCTCCATCCCAAAAGGACTGATTTGTACGATTTTGTAATATCAGCATCCGGTGTGTAATACCAGCTTCCTGATTCCCTTTCACTTTCTTATTTTACCAGCAATCTTTCCACGTTTTTCATAGCTCTTTCAATTAGGGCAGCATGCCTTCTGTTAACTCTGAATGTTATTGTAACTCAACACAGCACTGCAAGCGTGAACTGTCTCCGCTTGAGGAAAATGGCGAGAAAATTTTATGTACACTTCGGTAAGAGGTTATCCAGGTTAGGTACTATCAAGATGTATTAGACTAAGAGGTGAACGCACTTCAGTCTTGAAATCATTGACGTAGTGCGGGAGGCTTTTAAAACCCAGAATCGTGACGTCAGCATGTCAACCAACTAGGACAGATTTTAATTGTGGAATATAGGTGTTCTGCATATTTCTTTTATTTGAGTTGTTATTTTTTAGCATCTTGGTTACTAAGTTTAGTAGATATAATGCCACTAACTGTAACTGTAGTCTAATACATCTTGGGTACTACCAAGTCGATCATGTCAAGTGACTCGAATCATCTCATCAGTCATGTTGTCGTAGGGTGCAGCCGAAATTTTTGTGCATTTGTTTTAGGAAAACAATATTAATAATGTTCCACTATTGGGAAAAAAAAAAAAAAAACTAAGACGTGAGTAGGTTAAGGGCATGGTTTACCGGGCGCCCATGCTAAGCGACCTTTAAATTTTAAAGGGAAAAAACGTTTTGCGCCTGGCAACGCTCTACTAGAACGGATTTATGTGATTTTTTTAATGTTTTCATTTCTTCGTCTCAATTGAAAACTTTTTTTCCTACAGCTGGGTAAAGCAGAGACTAACCTTGATGAATTGTCCTGTAAGGTTGACCATGAGTACCAGGCTTTGAGCAACACTCAGCAGTCCGTTTCACAGGTTCGTGTTTGGTGTGATGCCAGTTTGTATTTCTTAAATAGCACCACTCCAGTCTACAAGGTAGTCAACATAGCATTCTTTGTCAAGGCTGTGCAATAGATATTTATATAATTGGTCAGTTATATAAATATTAAGGCATTGTTATTAGAATAAAAGCAAAGATATGGCCATATTGGATAAACTTTTGTTGATAGGTTGTAAGTAATGTCCGAGGTAAAAGCAAATAGTATTAAGTCTTTTGTTACCACCTTATATGCAAAGGACAGATAGAACTGCAGATTCTGATTTATGAAGGAGTTGTGTGCTTTCAACAGTTCTCTAAATTGAAATAAAATGTAACTTTTTTTTCTCATATTGTTATTATAGTAATATTTTGTTACTTTTATTTGTAAGATTAAGGTTAAGGATTCAGAGCTTTATATGTAGCAGTGAAACTTCCTCTTTTTTTTGCTAGTTCTAGAAGCTTGATTATTTCTGAGGACTGGTCAGGTATGCATAATTGATGCCCATAATATTTCATGCTGCCCTCTTAGAGTGTGTGTGTGTGTGTGTGTGTGTGTGTGTGTGTGTGTGTGTGTGTGTGTGTGTGTGTGTGTGTGTGTGTGTGTGTGTGTGTGTGTGTGTGTACAGGATGTGTGCTTGTATCAGTGTGAGTGATGCAGGCAACAAGAACCTGACGCCAGGTGTGTTTCCAGGCACCTAGTCACGTGTTGGGCAGCGTGCAGGGGCTGAGGAAGGAGCTTGCTGAGCTGGCCTCAGAAGTGGAGGGAATCCAGAAGCAGCAGCTAGAGGCCATGTCTATGGTGGAGTCACAGCTCAAGACATTGTGTGGTCAATTTGATGAACTCAGTGGTGTAGTGGGGCAGCTGGAGCAGCAGCCACAGCAAGGTGAAGAAGCGCCTTGAGTTATAAGGGGTCATGGGGGATGAGAAGAACTTTCGGTCTCAGTTCTACAAGAAGGTTGGGCTGCGGGAAGTGGAGGAAAAGCGGGCACTGGAGGCTCTCCTGAAAGAACAACCCTTAGATTTGGAGCGTCTGACCAACTTTTGTTGGCGTTCATCTGTGCCAGCAGCTCACCGCCACCTGGTGTGGAAGTTGCTGCTGCAGGTGGTCCCACGCCATGCTGAGTCCCACGACTATGTGCGGCAGCAGCAGCGTCTGGCCTATGAGGAGTTGTGGCGTGCCGTCTCTGCTCTTGGGCTGACTGGCTACACAGATATCTCTCCTGTCGGTAATACCACGGATGGCCTCTTTGAGTACCACAACCACAACTATTATCACCATCCCCGACGTGGTGGGTCAGGGCCAGAAGCTCCGCGCCCTGAGGACCAGCTATTCATGTGGCTAGTAAGCCGTGGGCAGCTGCTGCATCCCCCAAGGGAACTGTTGAGGCAGCCTGAGAGTCAGCAATTTTTGGCCATCGTTCGCAAGACAGCTGGCCTCATGGACTGCCCTGTGGATGTTTTCTGGGTCAGCTCATCTGTGTGGGCATTGCTGAGGGACAACCGAGCAGCAGTGGCAGCTGCTGTGACAGAGGCGGCCGGCACTGTGCGACGGGAGCACCCAGCCCTCCACTACCACCTGGTATGCAGTGGCATCTTCTCCAGCGGACTACTAACAGAGCTGTGCCTCAGCCTGTTCTATGATGTATTCCCAGAAAGTGCCATGGAGAAAGTCTTAGACAAGGTAGTGGCAGGAGCCTTTGGTATATTGGGTTGCCTTACTGCTGCCCTCCTCCTCCACCTCCAGCAACCCCTCATCACTGCTGCCACTGCTATGGGTGTCAAGAGTGTGCTTAGCAACATGCGCAAAGAAGAAGCAGAGATGGTGGTGGCCGCAGCCCTGGAACAGTGGCTCAAGGCAGGGGCAGACCGCAAGTAGTGTGTGTGTGTGTGTGTGTGTGTGTGTGTGTGTGTGTGTGTGTGTGTGTGTGTGTGTGTGTGTGTGTGTGTGTGTGTGTGTGTGTGTATGTATGTGTTTAGGGCCCTGATTAATCATTGTGAGTCTGCGGTGTTTTACTGTGTGACCCACAGATTTGGTTAATGTGATTTGAACTCTTTCACAGGCCTGAACTGCATGACAAGAACCATGAACATTTTTTTACAATGGTATTGGATTGAAAATTTTTTAATAACCTCTTTGTATGTGCTCACATTTTCTCTTTTCATAGCTGTGCCATTGAGTGTTTATGATGGGATATTGGTGTATTGTACTGTACCTGCTTGAGTTTGGGAACAAACAATAAAGAAATTCATTTTACATAGTCTTTCTAATTCCATCTGTTCATCAGTGCATTATAATTTTCATCTTTTTTGTAATCTTCCTTTTTACCTGTTGCTTACTTGCCTTGTTTTTCCAGAAACTGCTCCAACACAACAACCACACTGGTGACACAATGGACCACAGGTATCTCTCTCTCTCTCTCTCTCTCTCTCATATATATATATATATACACACACACGTATATATACATACACACACACACACACGGCCCGGTAGCTCAGTGGTTAGAGCGCTGGCTTCACAAGCCAGATGACCAGGGTTCGATTCCCCGGCCGGGTGGAGATATTTGGGTGTGTCTCCTTTCACGTGTAGCCCCTGTTCACCTAACAGTGAGTAGGTACGGGATGTAAATCGAGGAGTTGTGACCTTCTTGTCCCGGTGTGTGGTGTGTGCCTGGTCTCAGACCTATCCCAAGATCGGAAATAATGAGCTCTGAGCTCATTCCGTAGGGTAACGTCTGGCTGTCTCGTCAGAGACTGCAGCAGATCAAACAGTGAATTACACACGATTTTCTTCTCAATATAGCACAACACTTCAATCACTATTTTTACTAAATCTCTTGAAAATAACATGGAATATTTTATGCATCCATTAAAAATATACAGTGGTACGAAGTGTCGCTTATTATTTTGTCTTACTTATCATATGACAAATATGTCCTTTGGCATTACTTTATACATTATTTTCTCCTTCTAAGTAGGTCTCCAGCCAGCAGATGAAATGTCCTCTTCACTAATGAAGACTATTGATGAGCCATCACTGTTTGATTGAAGTACCTATATCAATCTCATCATTATCAGTAGATAGTACTCCATTGTTATCATACTACAGCCCTAGAAACAAGAGGAAGAATGATGATCTCTTTGCATGGAGGCTGTCCGAGTGCTGAGGAACAGTTTCTAGCAAGAGCTTACAAAAGTGGATTTTTGTAACAATTTTGGAATGACTGCTGGAAATTAGATACTGAAATTCACACCAAGGACACAGAAGGTCATAGCAATAAAAGTATAGGACCTGAAGGTTATGCTCCTAGTGAAAGTGAAATACAATACTAACAGACAGTTTTATACAGCGTTATATAATCCTGGACAATCACACACCTTAAAATTATTTTTCTTCTCAGAACCTTACATAAAGTGAATGCCTAGTGCAACAACCAGAAATAAACTTCTCCCACCACTGTTCTCCAAGGATTGCTTCTCAATATGCAAATTTTAACTAATACATGGGTATGAGTGAATGGATGATTGGTGCCATCATCAGAGTAAAACACAAGTGTTTCCACACTGATACAAATAGAATTACTATATCTACTGAAAGCAAGTCCTGAAGTCACACTGCAATTATTTTGTAATCCTTCCCATGACTGACCATTTCTTCAGTATATACTTATAAAACATGTTTATACAATTCTGTACTGCATCTACAAGCATAATGACCTAGTATATTAGAAAACTGTAATTTTGTTTCAATGACATTATCACCACAGAATAATAGCACTGTACTTAGTAAAATTTTGTAAGGTAAGTAATTCATCTCGTCATTGGGGACTCTTGAGGGCCAAAGGTTGTATCTGAATTTGATTTCCCCATATATGAGGTACTGTTGTTTCCTACATAGGGGAAATAGGATTTCTAACACTGCATATGCCAAAAGAGGGGAATCAGGCAGTTTTGGGGCAAAGTGTTAACAATGCCAATGGAGATGGATGCAAGGCATGAATGTAAATATCAACAAATGCAATATATATATCCAAAACCATTATTTTATGACAATATTGGCTTTGAAGAGGTTTCTTTGATTCACTGAAACACTTAAATGGCTAGATATCTTTAGAAATGTAGTTCATTACAATATTAAAATAAATATTCATCATTAGAAATAATTAATAACTTGGAAGACCAGGCTAAATATGTACGATTTTCTTTACTTAATTTTTTAACATTATGCCTCGTGCCTGGATACAATTTTTTTTTTTTCTTACCTGACCTTTTCCATGACATGTTTTCATGGAATGTGTCTAAGGTGTAGTTCCACTCTTTTCCCCTTTAATGTTACTCTGAGTGATGAGGAATTTGTGACAAATCTTGAAAACATTTACAACCAATACTAAGCCCAATTCAATTAGACTGTCTTGCTTTCAACCCAACAGAATTAAATAACATAGAAACAAACATTTCTTGATGATGCTGACCCAGATATGAATTTTTTTGTTAAACACAGCTAAGTAATATATCAAGTAAATATTTCGATGAAAATTTCAATGCAGTTCTTCTTGGAAAAAATAAATGAATGTCACAACTTCTCTTTATTACACTTAAATATTTGTAGTGTACCAAAAAACTTAAATAATTCAATAACAAGCAGAATTTAAAAGTTCACTTTGATTTAATTGGTCTCACAGAGATATGGATAAGCAAAGCAAATACATATCTATAACATAGAAGAATACATAAAGAGTGATCTATACCGAAAAGAGAGCACAGGTGGAGGTATTTTATATTATAGAGATGACAACATGAAATCATTATTTATAGAACTCAGGAATTCAGAATTGCAATGTAGAAAAAACAATAATCAGAGTGGTATATAAACCTCCTGATGCACCAATTGATCCTTCTCATGGCCCTCAATGAAATTTTAAGTATTGTGAATAAGGAAGAAAAGGAGACATATTATGGTAGACTTTAACTTGGATTTGTTTAGAGATAAAAAGACAACTCCCAACATCAAAGCTTGGTAAGTTACTCCCTTCTAATGCTGATAAATAAACCAACAAGAATTACTAGTACTTAAGCCACACTTATTGACAATATATTTCGTAATAATGTTCATAGTAATGGTTTAGTTAATGGTATATTTATACAGATATTTCAGATCTTCCTATATTTTGTATTAAGAAAAACCATAAAAAAAAAAATAAGACTATAACTAATGAGGCTAAAATGAACAAAGGTATTAAATTTGTAATACTGTAAATTGGGATACTATTGTACATACCCAACAGGAAGATTCTTAAACAACTGTCACTGCACAATCTTCTATCTGATTGCTATTTTGGCTTCCATCAAAGCTTCTCTACTTGTGATCTGGTTTTCCTTACTGAGTCTTAGTCATCTTTCAGAGATTTTGGTGAAACTTTTGCTATTGCATTAGGGTGTGTCCATTGGACAAACACTGTTACAAATTAGGAATGGGAAGTGGAAAGGCTCGCAGATGATGTCAAAAGAGAGCACTAAGAAGTGTACCACGGATGCTCAAAGAAATTGTTTATTTGCATCACCATTAAACAAAGGAAGATAACACACACACACACACACACACACACACACACACACACACACACACACACACACACACGCCATATTGATAGAATTTTCAGAGACATAATTTGCTAAGGAATATTGGAGTAGCATTTCACTACATGGACAAAGAAATGATGAAGAAATTGATAAGTACAGTACTATAATAAGACCCAGATTGGAATATGCAGGAGTTGTGTGGACCCCCATAATAAGAAACACATAAGGAAGTTGGAGACTACAAAAAAATGGCTACAAGAATGGTTCCAGAATTTGAAGGGATGACATATGAGGAGAGACTAAAGGCTATGGATCTACCAATCCTGGAACAGAGAAGGGAGAGAGGGGATCTGATACAAGTTTATAAATTGATTAACAGAATGGATCAAGTGGATAATGAGAAATGATCCTGAGAGAAGAATATAATATTCAAAGCACAAGATCGCATAGTAAAAAACAGGAAGGGAAGATGTCTGAGAGATGTTAAAAAATATAGTTTCCCGCAAAGATGTGTTGAGACTTGGAATAGTTTGAGTGAGGAAGTGGTGTCAGCAAAGAGTGCACTTAGTTTTAAAGAAAATTTGGGTAAGTGTATAGATATGGAGACGGGGCCACACGAGCATAAAGCCCAGGTCCTGTAAAACTACAACTAGGTAAATACACACACACACACTTGTGGTCTGGGTCCAGTGGTGGGGCTCCCCCGCTGATAACGTCACACATACATTACGTAAATTATTTTGAAAATGAGAACTCCCAAAAATGTTATGAATATTCTGACTTATCAATGAAAACTAATTCCTAAAATATAAAAATATTGCCTACATGAGGAATAAAAAAAAAAAAAATAATAAAATAAAAAAACATTAAATAAAATTTTTGAACTTGAACACACCTTAAAAACAATTCTAAAGCCAACCAATTTCATTCGATGGAATTGCTAACGCTTTCTTTTCAATTATATTTATAATTTTGATATACAAAAACCTGGCAACACACTGAATTAGAAAAATCTGGTATTTTGAAAATGACATTTTTTACAAAAATTAACAACTACAAATCACTCTGAAAGTCCTCATATTCAACTTATCAAGACCCTAATTAACTTTTTTTCATCATAAACTATTTTTTGAAAACACAAACACTTCGCTACCTGAAATAAAAAATAATTGACAGGTTGGATAAAAATTTTAATGTACAGTACCTTACAATCACAAAATAACATACAAAGAACAACACCTTACGATTACACAGACCCCTTAGATTAAACCATAATCTCATCACTACAGAAACTCTCTACAAAAAATATAAGACATAAAACATAATAAGAAAACCAGACCAGGGGAAAGCAGAATCAACAAAACTATAGACACACATACCAGATCAATTCCTAACTCACTTCTAAATAATTTTCAACTCCAGCCTCTCAACAGACTATTTCCCAGACAAATGTTGGTCTTCTATCTGCTGCCTCATTCCCAAGGTGGGTAAAGACCAGCACTATAGATATATGCTTGCAATTATTTACCGATCTCTCTCCTTGAATTTATGTAAAAGTTATAAACAAAAAGCTAAGAATATGTCTTTGGGACAACAATCTCTACAATGGCCTGCAGTTTGGATTCAAACAGAAAAGATATGCCAACAAAGCTGATGGAGGTCAATGCACAGTGGCTCTCAAAGATATTACCAAGGCCTCTGACAAAGTTTGGCACCATGCCCTTAAATACAACATTCTGCACCTCCACCTCCTGGCTATCATCAAAAAATTACTGTGCAAATTTTTAAAGAACAGAAAAGGAAGAAAATTAAATTTAACCCTTATATAGGCCCAGAATTTGATCTACAATGTGGTGTATCTCACCAACACTTTTCATAATGTACATAACCCTAAAATCATTGTAAGGCAATACATATCATATGCTGATGACATCTCCCAAATTATACACCACCAAGGAAACTCAAGTAAGTTCCTTTTTCCTTAAGACAATTAGGGAAACCACAAACATAAACATCATGAAAAACAGAGGAAAATTAAAACCAACACAAACATATTGACTATCATTTGAATGGGAAGCAGGGATGAAAAGGGATTCAGACAATGATGACACCATAAACACAAAAAACCAAAGGGATAATTCTCGGATTAACACTAACAGACACTGGATACACCAACACATATAAAAGAAAGATGCGACAAAGCCAATTTTGTCTTGAGGAAACTCTACGACTTCAAAAAATGCCTATTAAGATGAAATCACACTTAATGAAGTACTAGTTCTCCCTCTGCCATAATGCCCACCTTTATCAATAACATCACTATAAAAAAAAAAAAAAAAAAAAAAAAATGCCATCAACCAACAATATCTTGACTTCCTCAACACCACACAAATTCGTGAAATAACAAAGACAGCACCAATCAACATACAAACTACATACCAGAACAAAGAAAATGAGGGATAAAAATAACAATAAAAATTTTTTAACACCACAAAACAATTATGAGCACAAATGAACCTATAACAAAAATCTTCCCAGTTCAATTGCCATAATGAATCAACAACCAATAGAACCACTATTCCACTAACCTATCTAGCTACCAAATTACTCCATCACCAAAACTAACACATATTCCAAGAAAACAAATAACACTTCAAAAACATCAACCAAAATTCCAAACAAACAACTGCCCCACAAAACACAACACACACAACCAACAAGATTCACACCACAAATAACGCACTAAACTAACATCACCAAGATGGACTGCCAGCCATCTCTCACCTCTTGCTTCCTTTTTTCCAAACTATGTCTTTCTCCTCTCCCAACCCTTATACTTCTTCCTACTTCCTTAAAAAGAAAATAAATAAATAAAAAAAAAATAAAAAATAAAAAAAGAGGGGGAGGGACTGTGAATAAATTGCTTACCAACAGTAGGATATAATGGTGTGTGGGTCTGGGTGACTTGTCTCAGATGGAAGGTCACTCACACATGTCATACACATCATAGGTGCACCCTTTGTGTGGGCTGTGTTCCCTCTAACACTGTCCACTGATTGGCTGCTGGATCAGTGTGGCTCAGCATCACCCCGTCCCTATCCTACTGCCTGGGATATCACTGCCTTCCATTGTAGCTGCACTCCCACAGAACACACGTCTTTGTAGGGACTTTCTACCTTACTTCTAATGGTGCAAGGGTGACCCATCTACGAGTACTTACTACCCTTGGACAGAAGGAGGAAAACTGTGTTATAAGCAATAAGCCAAGAGTGGCACTGACTCCCTTCCTATGCACAGCACTTCAAATATTTGACAAAGCTCTGTATTCTTGCACTTACTGAAAATGGAAGTGAAGTGGGCCTAGGGGGGGGGGTGCCTGAAGAGGGGCACAGGGTGCAGTGTCTGAGGTTTTGTCTATTAGGTTCACATAATTTTTTCCCTTTCGGTACTCTTTCTGCTCCTCCTTGGCTGTAGAGAGCCTGGCTTGTCTTGGCTCACCAAGGTTGCTACCCTGGCCTGCATTCCTCCAGCACCCTTGCTCCAGGGTTGAGTGTACAGCAAAGCAGAGCAAAGATGCTTTCAAATCCAGAGGTAAACCATCTGTTGCTCTGTGAACAGATCACCTCCAACAGCTGTAGTCCAATTATAGTTCTTAGCTCACCAGTACATAAGGTGTTACGCTGTATTTCCAGACTGTCAAAATTACAATTTCTTTAGTCATTAATTGACAACTGGAGAGACAATATTGCTATTAAAATTCACTTGTTCAAATAAAAATTCTTAAAACTTCAAATATTGTTACTACTATTACTACTACTACTACTACTACTACAACTACTACTACTACCACTACCACTACTACTATTACTACATGCTACATGTACAGCATATGTTCTAACTGATGCCTCACTCTACACACTGTTCTCAGATCATTCATTTGCCCAGCACACTCTTGAATGCTGTGCTGTTGTACCCTTTTCCATCTGATCTGCAGACCACTGTTGGCAGGAAAATACTATTTCTTACACCTCTCTTTAAACTAACACTAATTTCTATTTTATTCCTTTCATGTCTCATACAAATGATCCCATCCATCCATTCATCCATAATCAGCAAGCACTGCTCCCAGTTGCCCCATCCATCCATCTTACCAGGATTAGCAAATACTGTTCCCAGATACTCCATCCATCCATCCATCTATCCATCACACATACATCCATCAATCCTAACCTAACTACTCAGTTCCCTGATTCTCTTTCTGCCGATAATCACTTCTGACCTTCCCACAAGTGTGTTTCTTTGCAGCAAACAGGATGAGAGTGATGGAGGCAGGTGAGCAGAAGAGGGTGACTGAGCACACAAGTGAATGAAAACATGAGAAAGGGCAATTGTGGATGCCAAGAGAGAGTTACATTGATAGAATAAGTAAATTATCAGTAGCACCCTCTTCCTTTTTTCTCTCTCTTTTTGTTGCCCCTTGTTTGGTATGTAGTCCCATGCAGGTTGTGACAGTGGATGTAGGCTGACAACTACAACTGAGAGAGGATGCAGTGGAAACTAAGGCAAAGGGACATCTGAAGGATGAACTAATTATGTCGTTCAGTTAGGGTGAGCAAAGGAGCTGGATGGGAGACAGAGGAAGGTGAGTGAGGTGTTAGCCAGTGAAGAGTGAAGTGATGTTATGTCCATCTTGGAGGCTTTACACACACACACACACACACACACACACACACACACACACACACACACACACACACACACACACATTCAACTCACAATCGAGAGGGCCGGGTTCAAGTCCCGGGAAGTGGCGAGGCAAATGGGCAAGCCTCTTAATGTGTGGCCCCTGTTCACCTAGCAGTAAATAGGTACAGGATGTAACTCGAGGGGTTGTGGCCTCGCTTTCCCGGTGTGTGGAGTGTGTTGTGGTCTCAGTCCTACCCGAAGATCGATCTATGAGCTCTGAGCTCGCTCCGTAATGGGGAAGACTGGATGGGTGACCAGCAGACGACTGAGGTGAATTACACACCCACACACTAAAAAAAAAAAAAAGGAACTTATCTAAAAAAAAAAAAAAAAAAAAAAAAAAAAAAAAAAAATTGAACAATAGAGGCATCAGGGATGAAAGCCCAGGCCTGGAGTGTGACAGGTGACAGCTGTTGTCTGTCAGGTTCCAAGGTCATTGGGCTTTTGTAATCCTGCCGCTGCAAGGCTTCCTCCCATCACTCATAGTGTTAAGTAATGAACTTTGCCATTACACGTTACCTCACCCTAGAATACACGTGTAGGTATTATTATACTCTTATATCAACAGCAACATGGCTTTTGTTACCATTCTTATCTCCTAGAGCTTTTTATTCCGAGTAATGAACCCATTCATACCCATCGCAAACTGTTTATAACATTGATAAACATTTTTTTTAAATTACCACTTTTTGGGGAAATCGAGAAACATCAGCCTGTGTGATGGACTGCTGACCACTGAGGCAGAGGAACACTGTTACGTGTGTTCATTCATGTGTGTGTATTGTCACATTATTTGCACACACGAGAAATAAATGACGATGATTGTTTTTTTTAAGCATGCAGCCACTGGCCAATAAAAAGAAAATATAATAAATATAGCCAATTAGAGCAGTTTGTGGAGAGAAGCAAAGCTATTTGAATCAGTCTAAGGAAGATGTTTGCCGGGGGCAAGGTGTTGCCTCGATTATATCCATCATACATTGTATCGTTAGATTTTATGAAGAGAAATATGGTAATGACTACATATTAATTTCTTAGTATTGCTGGTCAGTTTAGGTCAGTTTGCTTTGGTTAGATCAGTTTAATTGTGTCAGATAGTTAATTTGTTCTGAGAAAGATGTATCAATGGTGTGTGTTGCCTCAACTAGGTTACATTAGCTAAGTTAGATTAGTTGGTATCACTGCAGGGTTTCACCACAATCAGCTACGTGTTTTTTACCCACCTCAAGAGATAGAACTCTTCATTACGAGTAATTTGAACCCCATATATACTAGGTGCAACCTTTTATAATGACGACACAGATTTTTAAAGATTTAAGCGTTTTGGTGTTTTGGTGATCAGCTGTGACACTAGCCTCCCATATCAAACCCTGCCACACACTGATGGTGTCATGTGCTCGCGGCGGCTCGGTGGGCTCCGTGACATACCATTGTCTGAGCATGCGCTTAATTGTTTACGCTGATTGGTTCTGTTCTTTGAAACTGAAGCAGCAGCCAATGGAAAAAAAAGCATAATTATTTCCACCAATCATGATGGCCCCTGAGGCTCGCGTATGCATTTCAAATCAGTTTAGAGCAAGATGTCACTGTGTGAAGGTTGTAATTACGATTATTTCAAGGGCATCGGCAGATTTTACGAGAGTTCCTCAAAAGCAGTGCAGTTTTTTCAAGATCACGGCGTTCTGCCTACTGTGGTGAAGTGCCCTACGTGCCAAAGAGACTGTACTTATATGGAAGATCAGCGAATTTGGAGGTGCACAGGAAGTTTCTTACCAGCCACGAGGAGAACAGCCGCCTGCACCATTTCCTCATTCAAGCTGCCCGCCTCTATCCCCCTCAAGGCACACGGCAGCAACAGCCCGTCACTCTCGAGGAAGGCTCGGATTACGAATAAGGTAACTGAATCTTTTATTGAGGTTAGGTTTAGTTAAGTTAAGTTAGGTTAGGTTAGGTTAGATTAAATAAGATTCTTTTCTGGATGAAACTAATTTTTTTTGGTAGATTTTGGCTTGTTTTTAATTAATTTACCAGATGTTTTTTTATGCAAATCATAATATGTTTCGGGGCTGTAAAAAAAAAAATTGGTTGATTTGCGCCAAAAACAAGTGGTATTTTAATTAAAAGCAAGCCGAAATCTACCAGAAAAAATTAGTTTCATCCAGAAAGGACAAGGTGGTGAAACTCTGTAGGTTTACTGATTAGTTAAGTTTAGATAATCAAGGTCAGATTAAATAGATAATTTAAAATAGGGTGGTGTAGCCAGCGGTGGAGGTGATTCGTAAGGGAAGGAGGGAGGGGTAATAAAAAAAGTACCAATGTGGGATAGAAACGAAGAGCATATTCATTTAAAACATGTCAAAATCTCCCAGAAAAATTAGTTTAATTCAGAAATGAGCTGTTGGTATAACTATAAATTTACCAACGTATCGTGATGACACTTAATATGATACAAGAAATGACAATTAGAGGAAATGTACACACACACACACACACACACACACACACACACACACACACACACACAAAGTTTTACAGTTCCAGAAGAACTTCTTTTAAAGGGAGCTACTTACTATTTCTAGTGCTTGCTACAGAATGGCGTTCTTATGTATTTTCTAATTTAGCCCGTTTCGTTTCCTCCTCGTGACAGGCCCAGCCAAGACAAGGTGCATCTGCCCTCAAGAAACACACGAGAGAAAGAAAAAAGACACCAACATAAAATTACGGCCATAAATAAACAGTTAACACTTACAATAGGGTCCAGTGTCATGCGACAAGTAGCAGCAGACGCCATAGCCAACCAGGCAACAGGTGATGTCACTGACTACCTCCTCCAGTCACGCGGCTCACGCCCCACCTTCTGCCACTGCCTGTCTCCTCTAGTCACGCTCCAGCTTGTGCCTTGTATCGCCGCCTTCCTCATCCAGTCACACAGTATGACACACTCCATGATAGGCGGCGCCCACGTGACGCGTGCGACACGAGCGATGAGCATGGCACAGTCTTGTCACGTCCTACCCGTGCGGATGGTCGTGCCCAAGGAACAGTGCCAATAAATTTTCAAATGAAAATATGATACCCTTGATGTGGAAAAATGCTAAATGTAATACAAAAATATGCAACAGACCAGTGCTGCCACTCCTTGGATTTTTCTACTAGATCTTGGTTTTTCTGCTCCAAGCTTGGAGTCTTGGATTTTTTTCAGTTAAATTCAGGAAATCTTGGTTTTTTGGTCATGGCAATGAAATTCATGTATTTTTCCCCATTTCCTCCAGTATCAGATATTTAATGAAATAAAATACGTATACATAGTGATAATAATAGGAAAAAAACAATATTTATGTAAATAACATTACATATTTTCGTCAGTGTAAATTATAAATGTACTATATTGTCGACTGAAGTCGTTGGGTTTGAGATTCGGACACCTCTGCTGAGCCAAACGGAGTCAGACCTGACTAAACTGTTTCCGTAGGATTGTTCGAATATTATGTTAGACAAATTTTCCCAACTGATTTGCCGTTCCTGTTCTTTTATGTATTTATCTCGTTCATCGTCACGTTACTCACGTAACTCATGTGTAACTCGTCAGAATAACAGTGCGCAGCGTTTTGGCCTTCTTGTTTTACACGAACCATACTTGTCAGAATACGGGCGCGAAACATTGCTTTGTCATATACTACACGTACCATTCTCGTCAGAATACAGGCGCCGCATTGTCTGCGTCGACCATTCAAAAGTACTGCTTAGCGACTTGAAAACTGGAAAATGCCATCAGCGCTACAAGGATATGTGCTCAAAAGTGGAAATGGCAACTCTGCATTCACCTGACCCTGATGATGACGACAGTGATGAGGAACCCCCACTTCAGGTGTATGCATATTAGGGTAAGAAAGAGTTTGTATTTTGAGTTTTAATATATAAACGGCCATCTTGGGTATTTTTAGTTCATCTTGGAGTATTTTACCGATGATTCTTGGTTTTTATAAAATCAAGAGTGGCAGCACTGTTGATATCTGATTTGTTATTAGCATAGTAAAGCAAGTTTGAAGCTGCAATAGAATCAAGTCTAGCTGTGCTTTTGTTTAAAGAAAAATAATATAAATTACTACATAGAATATAACCTTTTTTTTTTTTTTACTACGCCTAGGATGGTTTTGGTGCTTGATATAACGCCTAAAAGAAAAAAAAATGACCTAATCAATAATAAGCCATAAAATTTAGTCTAATTATGGGTATTTTCAAATTAAAACAAAATTAATGGTACCAAAAGAGAAAACAAAAAACTTTATATGACAAGGAATCTGTGTTTTCTTTATTTGGTTGAAAAGCAAAAATTTTTCTTATTCAGAACATGTACCTAACATTATATAATATGGCTGTACTTTCCTTCTCGACATTATGATGTGTTTTTGGCGCCGTTACTTTAAAATATACACGTTCATTGAACTAAGCTTTGTAAACAATCGACTTGGTAACGTTATTATACTTTGGTTATTAGTTAAATTATTTGTTACGTCTAAAAATATAGTGCATTCGAGTCTGGGTTTTTTTTTTCTTCTCATGATTTTTAAAATGAATTACGTATGTAAATATTGGGCCACAGGGGCACCTTAGCCGTGTCTTTCCCCTAGGTCAGTCCGCCAATATTTGCCTGCACTCCCCTGCGTTTCCAGACCCAGAGAGTGAAGCATAGCCAGAATCAACTACTTAAATAGATAAATGGCCCATTACTATGTTAAATAAGATGATGGATATATATATATATATATATATATATATATATATATATATATATATATATATATTCGTTCATGTCGCCAGGCGCCCACCAAGATCTGAACCAAGTCTCTGCACCACCAAATCCCGTCCCTTTCCGTGTCAACTTGTTAACATTTCCTTCAATTCTTAGGGTTTCCCGGCCATTTCCTGTTCTTGCCAGCCTGAAATGCCCATTACTGTGTTAAAAAAGGCGATGGTTATGTATACCCCAGTTCAGACCAGCCGGCACCCATCATGATCCGAACCAAGATTCTGCCCGTGTCAACTTGACAACATTTCCTTCAATTCTCAGTGTTTCCCGGGCATTTCCCGTTCTTGCCTGCCTGAAACGCATGAAGTGTAGTGATAGGAGGAAGAAATGAAGAATGCAAGTGTGTATAGTATAATAATAATAACAATAATAATAGTAGTAGTAGTAGTAGTAGTAGTAATAGTAGTATTATTGTCGTGTGTGTGTGTGTGTGTGTGTTGTCACCAGATCCTTATGTTACATGTACGTACATACATATTTTTGATTGACGCCACGGCATAATAAATTAATCAAATCAAATCTCTCTCTCTCTCTCTCTCTCTCTCTCTCTCTCTCTCTCGTCGGCAAAGCTAGTTAGAAAGTAGAATCAACGACTCACAAATGTATTTAGGGAATAACTGTAGCAAACATGGCCATGGCGATTTGGCAGCATGAAAAAAGAGGTTATATATGAAATTACCTGATGTGTAGATGTGTGGTTTGGTCAAGTACATCACAGTGCGCAGCCTTAGAGTAATAAGTGGTGTACTTAGCTGGAATTTACGCGAGGAGAGTGAGGTGATGTGAGCATGCGCCTGTCTCCTGCAAAGGTTCAAGGTTCTGAATTATTGGTTACTATATATAGTTATAGTGCTTAGGATTGACATTTTGAACACAGGTCTCGAAGGTTTTTCATCTTTCTCGAGTTGAATCTTTGTTAATGAATTTTTTTTTTTTCACCTTTTCACGGCTTATCAGTTATCTTTATTATCCTCTACAATATCTTCAGACTAGTAGGTAGTAATAGTAGTAGTGGTTCTGACTGACTAGCTGCTGTGATAGAATGAAATAGACTGCTTCGAGAATAAAAATAGTAGTAGTAGCAGCATCTTTACCTATCACTATTATCATCACAGCAATAGTAATAGTAGCAGTAACAATAGTAATAATAGTAATAGGGTCAAGAAAACCCAGAGATGAAGGAATTCGTAAGAAATTAGCTTTGAAAAATAATGAAATGAAAATTAAATATTGTAAGTTAATCTTTTCTAATGTTGTTTAATATGATAAAATGTAGAAATATATAAGGGAAATTAACTTTGAGAAATTATAAGGAAAGTTGTATATTGAAAGTTGATCTTCAGATCTAATCTTGTTTCATGTGAAGAAATATAAAAAACTGAAGGTGAAATAAAGGGAAAAATATGAAAGAAAAGCTGTTATATAACGTCAAAGGGTGAAACTTGACCTAACTTAACTTGGGGAAAGAAGAGGATATTGTAGAAAAAAAATGAAAAATGAAAATAATAATATATAGTCTTGAAATATGACTTGATCTACCCTAACTTGGAAGAGGAAGAGGATGAGGCATAATGAAAAAAAAAAAAAAGAGAAAGAGAGAAAATGAAGAAAAAACAATATATCCATCACCACTAAACTAACTTTTTTTTTTTTTCCAGCCACCAGCTCACAAACTGCCATCAGATGCAGGCGGCATGCTTCAGCGGGAAGCACTGGCAAAATGAAGAGCAGCAAGATAGAAACAAAAACGAACTGATGTGGCTAGGATTGAAATATTGCTGTGTGAAGAATAAAGGAAAAGAAGAAATGATTCCTGTTGTCTGGCTGGCTGGCCGGCTTGCGTGTTAGCTGGTTGCCATCTGATAGAGGTAATTAAAAACCTTGTAATTATGAAACTAGAAAGAATAAGATGAAATCTTTAGGGATTTTGTACTTAAGGTGCAAATAAAAACTTGAATTTGAATGTGTATGTAACAAAGTTGATTACAAATCAATAAATTTGATAATAGTTAGAATGGTGCTTTTCTTATAACGGTCGGTGATGGGAGGTGGTATGGGGACAAGCTTGTGTGTTTATTTACCTAGTTCTAGTTTTATAGGGCCTGGGCTTTACGCTCGTGTGGCCCCGTCTCTATATCTACACTTATCCAATTTTTCTTTAAAGCTATGCACATTCTTTGCTGACACCACTTGTGTGTGTGTGTGTGTGTATTTACCTAGTTGCCTAGTTGTAGTTTTACAGGGCCTGGGCTTTATGCTCGTGTGGCCCCGTCTCCATATCTACACTTATCCAATCTTACTTTAAAAGTGTGCACACTCATTGCAGACACTACTTCTTCATCTAAACTGTTCCACGTCTCAATACATCTCTGCGGGAAACTATGTGTGTGTGCGCGTGTGGGCGCAAGTCCCTTGTCTAGGGGCGGATGACCGGTTCTCTCTCTCTCTAGTTGATATGTCACTAGAACCATAAAAACACATTGTTCTTATAAAGATATAGCTTGATGATGGTTCTGTAAAAAATATTAGTTGACAATCATGTTCTCAGCAGGCTTGATTATTGCAATTCTTTGTACCTTAATCTACAATCTACAGCTAAAGAAATTACAAGCTATTATGAATAAGGCTAATTCATTAATCAAGAGATTACCATTGTATGAGAGGATTACTCCAATATTTACTGAATTACTTTGTCTACCTATTAAGGCTAGAATGTATTCAAGATTTGTTTTAATGTATCAAGCTATTAAATCTAGAAAACACCTACACGCTGAGCAGCTTCTATTTCATTAATCAAGAGATTACCATTGTATGAGAGGATTACTCCAATATTTACTGAATTACTTTGTCTACCTATTAAGGCTAGAATGTATTCAAGATTTGTTTTAATGTATCAAGCTATTAAATCTAGAAAACACCTGCACGCTGAGCAGTCTGTAACTCATTCTTTTTGAAGATGGTTACTATAACTGAAACATCAAAGAATATAGTACATACCAAGGTGTATTTTTTTTTGTCTTGAGACGCAATAGGAATATTGTCAAGAGTCAAGAGCAGAATGTTTAAAATTTCAATATTTCTGTGAGACATTACTAATTTACCTTGAGGGAGACTGCATTCAATGAAGACACAAGGTGATGAAAGGAATCAAATGATGAAGTAAAATTTATTCTTATTCTGTATAAAAGAAACATGATTTAACATTAATGGATGGTAACACACATGTAAGCATGTTACCTCAGAAAAACCATTCCTGTGCATTCCTAGCAAGACTGACTTGTCATAATCTATATAAGTTTTGCGCTACACTTGACGTCTGGTTTTTCTGAAGTCATTTATTACAAGTCTAAAGATTTATTTATTTTTCTTCCATGGTTCTCCCCTATACTCAGTTTCTGTCTGGGCATAAGGTTGTGTAGCAAATTTTTTAAAGTTTTCAATTTTGGCTCAAGATATCATTTCATGTCTATGTGAAAGATCAAGACATTTCACATAAAACCACAATGAAATGCATATCCGGACTTAAAACAGAATAATCTTATCACAAGTAATCTAATAACATGCTGCAGACCGTGAATACAGAGGTGCAATATAAATATCACTTGATCCAAACACATTTATGTTGGCAAACAGAGGCCAATGTAGTCTGAGAGAGGGAAAATTACTGGTCAAAACTTTTGATAACCTTTTCCAAAGATATTGCATTTGTTGTAATTACAAATATGCTATGTACAATTATGAAGATATGTTCTTTCAAACTTCATTTACAGAGTAAAATACTTTGCTTCATCTCCAAGTAGCACACAAGAAATGGAAAATTGAATTCTTTTTGGAGAATGTAAAGATTGAAATCTACTCTAAAGACAATGTTTATTTCATTTTGTGTACTTTACTCTCTAAGATTACAAAGACAAAATATGGAACAAGATAAGTTCTAAAACTTTCTTTCCTTCTTGTCAACCTATATCTGTAAAATATATGCATGTTGTGTTAAAAAATCAATTGAATATAATGTGCTGCATAATCTTAAAATTATATGTTATGATTTACAAATGCCAGAAAACAAACTTGGGATGCACTGCACAACACTAGAGGGACGTTATTTCCACAGCCCCACGCCAGTAGCGAGTGTGAGGAGGAGGTGCCTGGGATGCCAGAACATTTGTTGCAACAACAGCCATTCCATTCCAGGGTGATATACAAAAATATTTACCACACAAAAAGGCCATAATCAAACTGTATGTTTCAACCATCAGAAAGTTCTCCTTCAGGTCACTCCCAGTACCTAGTTAACTTGTGCTTAGTTTGCTCAAAACAGATACACACAAAATCTATTACATACATGTGCTAAATCTGGTACTCTTTATAATCCAATAAATTCTGGTAACTACAAACAGTTGCTGAAAATTATACTCAAATAAAGTTTTGTGAACAACAATGAAACACTGTTATTCAAGTAAGAATCTGAATTAATCTGAATTCCATGGAAAAATGACTGAAAACATAACATGAAAGAAAGTGATGGAGCAAACCAAGAGGACCAGACTGTGGTGGGACTGTGGGCATCCCTACAGCCCAACGCGGCAGTGCACCTCCGCGCAGTGACATGCATTGCAGTCCCAGTGAGTGTCTGTCAGCCATGGTTTCCCTGTATTCATAAGGATGATCCATTTCTGTGACTAATATTTTTGACTTGGGACAATATTAGTCAAGAAATGAGCAAAAGGATCACTGGGAAATCATTGAGGAGAACAGACACACAAGCTTCTGCAAATGACTTAAGATAGTCTATTCTACTAAGGCTAATATGGAGTGCAGGTATTCCAATATTCTTTGAACTTAACATAATATGCATAATTAATTTCATAACTAGTTCAAGTAAATAAGAATTATACCTATAACTGTGGGTAATATAAATCTCTGAGTCTAATAAGCATATGAATATTAATTTCTCTACATTGATGGAGGGCCAATGTTATGAAACATTTATACATAGGTGGGGTTACTTCTACATTTTCATGATATATAAAGATATTTCTTTCTTTACAAGAAAGAATTGTATGAAACAGTTTCCATCGTTCCATAAAGGTTGACCAAGACTCTGCAACCTCATCTTCTATTGTAATTCCAATAACAGTCATAGTAAGTCTCTCCAGAGATCTCCTAGACTGCTAGAATGATCTGTATTCTCTATACAAAACCTATCTTCATAATCTGTCTGGTAATCAAACTTTACTGATCCAGTGTTTGAAGAAGATAAGAAAGCACTGAAGACTTCTCAAAATTATCTGGCATCGTTGAACTTTCTGTCCATCGTTCAAGCACTGAGTCAGAGTGTGTGGTGCTGCCACTCTCACACTTCCTTAAAAGTTAATAGCATTTTGCAGTAAGTGGTCCATTGTGTCTTTACCTGTTATTAGGTGCAATTTTAGCATTACAAAATCATCACAAATCAGGAACCAAAAAGTAATTAATCAGTTACTATGTCAGTAGTATATTAGAGTAACAAATTAAAATTTTCTTGGATAAAAAATGGACCAAATTTATTGAGAAATACACACACACAAGGGTAACAACTAATGGGAACTCAATGTCTAGATTTTCCAAATAATCATGAGAACAAAGAGTATTCTTAATTCAAAATAATGACTATTTTCCTACTATGAAAGTAATTCCTCCAATCTCAATGACAACTGCTGTATTTATGTATGTATATGAAAATATTCTTTATTTTTTTTTGCATATTGCTTTCAATTAAAGATATCTTCTCCAAAATAATTTCCTTTATGCCCTTATTTAACTGAATGTTGTTTACAACTAGCAACTCAGAACTGATAATGAAATCTACAGATAATCATTTCCTAACATATCTATTGAAACACTTTTCATAGCAAGATAATATATGGAATACCTAACTATTTAAAAATCTAATTATATACACTAAAATTCATTTTTCAAGAACTGATTTCCCTCAAGATTCATGGAATTGTCAGTCATGAGTTTAAGGCAAAAGTTACTCCCTTACAAAATACATTCTTTATGTTCAAGATCTGGCTGTTGAAATTCTGCCTTTATCCTGTGAGAAAGAAAAGTGATGCTTAGCTAACTTTTGAGCTCACTGTCCTAAGGAGTCAAAACAAAGTAATCTATTGTAATTCATGATGTTGCTTGCAGGACTAGACGAACTACTTCCTCATGTAGTGCTGGATGAAATCAATAGGGACTGGGAAGATGATAGTCGAGTTCTTTTCTGCAGAGACAGTGTTGAGGGTTTGCAGATAGCGGAGCTGAAAAAAGATTGAACAGGCAATGAGGAGTGAGTCCCTCCCATGGTGGCCACCCAATCAAGGTTTTGCTCCAGCAAGGTGGGATGTCATGTGGAAAATTATATATCATTTCTCGGATGATTCAGTGATACAGTAATTTTATGACTATCATGTATTATAACTTTACATGTATACACCTAAGTGGATCAAAACAATTACAACAAAGTTAGCACAATACAGAACCAAACATGCAGAAACAGCAAAATGGAAACAACTGTTGATAAACAAATGGTCTGAATTGTGTGTAAGCTTGTGAAGGGGAGACTGAGGTAATGATTCTCTGTGCACATTATTTAAGACAAGTCTGCAACATACAAAAGAAGCAGACACACAAGTAGAAAACAACACTACAATGTGAACACAACATATCCAGTAAGTGAATGGTATGGACCACTTTCCATTGTCAATCAAGCTTTACTTGAATAAATCATCAGGTCTTTACATTTTAAAGAGCATCAAACTGTGAACTGTCATGTATGACTCTGACTCTTAAGATTTGAAGATTTACTAGTCACTTGAAAACTTGCCAATACTCAGGTGGTATCAACAAAGCACAGAACAGTTTATAAAACTAAAGAGAACTTTTCGTACAGCAAAACTTTATTAAATTAAAGGCTAAATCTGATGCAACCTAAGAGCAAGTTTTCCTATTTAATTCCACAAGAATTCATACAATATGAAATATGCATGACACTTTTCAAATATAGTTTCATTTGAAACTGTTATTGTTGAAAAGTTTGATCATCAAAGGCAATTTATAACTGCAGTTTATCTCAATAGTTATTATGATTTACAAGAGTGATTTGACAAAGTTTACATAACAACCACATAACACAAATTATACACTGACAATGATAATGATGTGTGTGTGCGTGTGTTTCACTATTTGATCTGCTGCAGTCTCTGACGAGAGAGCCATATGTTACCCTACAGAACGAGCTCAGAGCTCATTATTTCCGATCTTCGGATAGGCCTGAGACCAGGCACACACCACACACCGGGACAACAAGGTCACAACTCCTCGATTTACATCCCGTACCTACTCACTGCTAGGTGAACAGGGGCTACACGTGAGAGGAGACACACCCAAATATCTCCACCCAGCCGGGGAATTGAACCCCGGTCCTCTGGCTTGTGAAGCCAGCGCTCTAACCACTGAGCTACCGGGCGTGTGTGTGTGTGTGTGTGTGTATTTACCTAGTTGTAGTTTTACAGGGCCTGGGCTTTATGCTCGTGTGTGTGTGTGTGTGTGTGTGTGTGTGTGTGTGTGTGTTTTCACTGTTTCACTGTTTGATCTGTTGCAGTCTCTGACGAGACAGCCAGATGTTACCCTACGGAACGAGCTCAGAGCTCATTATTTCCGATCTTTGGATGGGCCTGAGACCAAGCACACACCACACACCGGGACAACAAGGTCACAACTCCTCGATTTACATCCCGTACCTACTCACTGCTAGGTGAACAGGGGCTACACGTGAAAGGAGACACATCCAAATATCTCCACCCGGCTGGGGAATCGAACCCCGGTCCTCTGGCTTGTGAAGCCAGCGCTCTAACCACTGAGCTGCCGGGTGTGTGTGTGTGTGTGTGTGTGTGTGTGTGTGTGTGTGTGTGTGTGTGTGTGTGTGTGTGTGTGTGTGTGTGTGTGTGTGTGTGTTTGATGTAGTGTGGTGTGGTGTGGTGTGGTGTGGTATGGTATGGTATGGTATGGTATGGTGTGGTGTGGTGTGGTGTGTTGAGGTGAGGTGAGGTGAGGTGAGGTGAGGTGAGGTGAGGTGAGGTGAAGTGAAGTGAAGTGAAGTGAAGTGAAGTGAGGTGAAGTGAAGTGAAATGAGGTGTGGTCTGGTGTGGTGAAGTGAAGTGAAGTAAAGTGAGGTGTGGTGTGGTGTGGTGTGATGTGGTGTGGTGTGGTGAAGTGAAGTGAAGTGAAGTGAGGTGAAGTGAGGTGTGGTGTGGTGTGGTGTGGTGTGTTGAGGTTAGGTGAAGTGAAGTGTGGTGTGGTGTGGTGTGATTTGGTGTGGTGTGTTGAGGTGAGGTGTGGTGTGGTGTGGTGTGGTGTGTGGTGGGAGTATGATGTGCATATAAACTTCTGCATATGAAGAGATGTACATATGTATATATGCAGTTTGTATGTATGTTTATATGTGATAAGTGTGTAAGAGCTAGTTTTAATGGCACAACAACAAATTTATTGTATTATGTTTAATAAAGACTTTGCTGTATGAATTAGGTTGAATTTAATCATATAGTACTTGAGTCACATGGGAGCAATGACCACACAAGCCACCACTGACAACTCACAGCAAACTTACATTTAATAGCGTTCATTATTTAGAAGTGTACCATAACCACACCTCACCTTCATCTAAGTTGCATATTTAGTGTTTATTTAGAGGGTTGCAATGCTCTGAATGAGTAACTGCTCAGAAATAAATATAATTAAATAAATAATACAGTAATAGTATCCTTATTCAGCTCCAACCCACCTTTCCTACTTTGAAACAAGATTGTTGATTAAGTCAATTGGAAGAGGGAATATGATGGTCGAATTCTTCTCTGCCGATATTTGACTGAGCGTTTGCAAGTAGCGCAGCTGGAAGTATCGTATGGCTGGATTAGTTCTGTCTAGCTATCTAACACTACGGAAGCAAATCTGGAATGTTATAAACTGCAATTCTGGAAATTAGGAAAACCTCAAGTGTTAGTAAAGCAACCACTCCAGCCTTGTGCTCGCTCACCAACCGGGATGCACTGCCCCCAAACAACTCTAGGATCAATGTGCTAAAGTTTGTCCATTTAACATAGGACCTCAATAACATACACCATCCAAGATCATAAACTGAGTCTGATGCAATCCTGGTGAAACTTCTAAAGGCTAAACTTTGACAATTTTGCCATCACTCACTACAATGAATGATTTGTACTTTTCAGTCTTACATGAAGTGAAGTAGAAAGTATGTCATCACACGTTAAAAAAATGCTCTGCTACAGTATATATGTATAACATGGATTAAAAGTTCTCTTCTATGCACTATATCTCCATGCTTCTCTCAACTTTAATGACTTTGACTTAATTCTGGCATTCAATGAATTTATCAGCTTGGAAAATTTATTTGCTTGCTTGCTTGCTACTCAAGACTCCCAATGATAGTGAATAAAAAGTGTCTATGCTTGAGGCTCAACATGCATTATGCTTAAAAAAATACTGTAAACTAATGTTAGCATGAATGGTGCGGTGCTGGTGTTCTATGTGGACAATATAAGGGTGTCCAGTGGAATGGGCATCCACACACGGACATTGACATCACCATAGGTTTAGTGACACACAACAGGGGCTTATAAATTGGACACTATTGGCTTAGCATCTTCAAAAATACTCACAGCATAAATAGACAAGGGATCATGTACTCTGGTTGTAAGGATTAGCATTTGCAGTGTGAATAAAAAGTGTTAAAATGAGCATGCTAATTTGAATAAATGAAGGAGGCATGGCAGGGAGAGGTATCAAATGTATAACAATGAACGTCTGCCAAATGCTATGGCTACTAAAGGCTGATCTCTAAGCTACAATAGCCAGTCATCTATCTAGCCGTTAGGGTTCAATGGCTATGGACTGTTGCACCTCACTCATGCCTGCCAGTCACCTGGACACTCACTGAAAAGTATTCTCTCTATGTCATTCAAAGATATTCAAAGCTTAAGGTTTTCTTTGTTTCTGAAATGTTGCATTAAAGTTTATAAAATATCAAAGAAAAATGTTGGTAAGCGGTATAATAACTTTCAGTAAATATCATCATGGTGCTTCATTGTGGAAAAGAAGGTTATGTATCTGCTTTATGAAGTACTATGTTATCTGTCTTATTATATTAAAGATTTTGAAGTCTATTTGTTGTCGTATGTGGACAGTGTTGGAATTAATATGTTGATCATAATCTCAAAGTTCAGACATTCAATTTTTTTTTTTTTTTGTAAGTACATGTATTAAATCTCATTATTACTGGATGGAAGAATGCTTCAAAGAATATAGTCTTGATAGTTCATTACTTACATGAAGAAAGGCAGCACAGACAGCCTTCAAAATTGGTTAAATGGAACAGGGCTTGGATAATACTGAGGGAAGGAATAAGCTTGTACACTATAACTGGGCAATGAGACTTTAATCTCACACTTGTGTACATAGTCTTTATACACTGTAAGAGGGATTCCAAGGAAATGTCCTCTAAATAAGAGATGCTCTACATACTTGTATATGGCAGTATTGCACATACATACATGTGAAATTTACCCACAATGTTCAAGGTCACACACTAGAGTGGTGATTGCCAATTATCACTATTCTGATGAAAGTTTGAAGTTCTTACAGTCTGATGTATGAGTAAAGATGAGATTTTTAAGTATCATATTTCCCATTCTCTTGCTCAAGGAGATAATTGCTTGTTCTATCAGGGAAAACTCCTAGCATCCTGAGTGTGGTACAAACCTTAGCCTTCCAAGTAACAGAAAAGAATATTACAAGTGAGCTGTGTGTGTGTGTGTGTGTGTGTGTGTGTGTGTGTGTGTGTGTGTGTGTGTGTGTGTGTGTGTGTGTGTGTGTGTGTGTGTGTGTGTGTGTGTGTGTGTGTTATTCACTGTTTGATCTGCTGCAGTCTCTGACAAGACAGCCAGACGTTACCCTACGGAACGAGCTCAGAGCTCATTATTTCCGATCTTGGGATAGGTCTGAGACCAGGCACACACCACACACCGGGACAACAAGGTCACAACTCCTCGATTTACATCCCGTACCTACTCACTGCTAGGTGAACAGGGGCTACACGTGAAAGGAGACACACCCAAATATCTCCACCCGGCCGGGGAATCGAACCCCGGTCATCTGGCTTGTGAAGCCAGCGCTCTAACCACTGAGCTACCGGGCGTGTGTGTGTGTGTGTGTGTGTGTGTGTGTGTGTGTGTGTGTGTGTGTGTGTATTCACCTAGTTGTAATTTTACAGGGTCTGGGTATCAAACTCGTGTGGCCCTGTCTCCATATCTACTCACATCTAACTTTTCTTTAAAACTATGCACTCTCCTCGCTGACACCACCTCCTCACTCAAACTATTCCACACCTCCACACATCTCTGTGGGAAACTATATTTCTTCACATCCTTCAAGCATATTCCCTTGGCCTATCTTTTTACTATGCGATCTCGTAGTTCTATTTAAATTTTCTTCTCTCAACATCATTTGCTCATTATGCACTTCATCCAAACCGTTCAACAGTTTATAAACCTCTGTATTAAATCCCCTCTTTCTCTTCTTTGTTCCAAGGTAATCAAATTCATTTCTTTTAATCTCTCCTCATAGGTCATTTCTGCCAATTCCGGAACCATTTTTGTTGCCATTCTCTGCAATCTCTCCAACTTCCTTATGTTCTTCTTTTTATAAGGGGACCAAACCACCCCGGCATATTCCAATCTTGGTCTAATTACCGTACTAATTAATTTCTTCATCATATTTTTATCCATATAATGAAAGGCTAATCCAATATTTCTAATCAAATTAAATGTTTCTCCAAACATCTTGTCAATATGAGCCTCAAACTGCCCATGGTCTTGTATTATCACTCCCAAATCCTTTTCCTTTTCCACCTTTTTCAACACTACTTCTTCACCCATCTTATATGACCCTCTTGGCTGTCTTCCACTCTTCCCCATCTCCATTACATGACTTTTGCTCAGATTAAATTCCATCTCCCACCTCTTGCTCCACTCCCAAATCCTATCCAGATCTTCACAATCTTCTTCACTCTTCACACACCTACACAACTTCGCATCATCCGCAAACAAATTAATATAACTGTTTACTCCCTCTGGCACATCATTAATATAGACAAGGAAAAGTATTGGTGCCAGCACTGAACCTTGTGGGACTCCACTCTCCACCACCAACCAGTCCGACTTTGCATCCCTTATTACCGTTCTCATCTCCCTCCATCTCAAGTAGTTTTCTATCCACTTTAACACTGTGTGTGTGTGTGTGTGTGTGTGTGTGTGTGTGTGTGTGTGTGTGTGTGTGTGTGTGTTTCACTGTTTGATCTGCTGCAGTCTCTGACGAGACAGCCAGACGTTACCCTACGGAACGAGCTCAGAGCATTTCTGATCTTCGGATAGGCCTGAGACCAGGCACACACCACACACCGGGACAACAAGGTCACAACTCCTCGATTTACATCTCGTACCTACTCACTGCTACGTGAACAGGGGCTACACGTGAAAGGAGACACACCCAAATATCTCCACCCGGCCGGGGAATCGAACCCCGGTCCTCTGGCTTGTGAAGCCAGCGCTCTAACCACTGAGCTACTGAACATTTTCTAAAGTATTCCAGTGTGTGTGTGTGTGTGTGTGTGTGTGTGTGTGTGTGTGTGTGTGTGTGTGTGTGTGTGTGTGTGTGTGTGTGTGCACGTTTGTGTGTGTGAATCACCTCTGTCGCCTGCTGGTCACCCAGCCAGTCTTCCCCATTACAGAGCGAGCTCAGAGCTCATAGACTGATCTTTGGGTAGGACTGAGACCACATAACACACTCCACACACCGGGAAAGCGAGGCCACAACCCCTCAATTTACATCCCGTACCTATTTACTGCTAGGTGAACAGGGGCCACACATTAAGAGACTTGCCCATTTGCTTCGCTGCTTACCGTGTGTGTGTGTGTGTGTGTGTGTGTGTGTGTGTGTGTGTGTGTGTGTGTGTGTGTGTGTGTGTGTGTGTATTTACCTAATTGTATTTACCTAATTGTAACATACGGGAAAAGAGCTATGCTCGTGTTGTCCCGTCTCCATATCTATTAATGTCCAGCTTTTTCTTAAAATCATGAATATTCCTTGCGTTGACCACTTCCACGTCTAAACTATTCCATGCTTCCACCCTTCTATGAGGGAAGCTATATTTTTCACATCTCTCCTATAAGTGGCCATTTTAGTTTTTCCCATGCCCTCTCGACATTCTTCCATTCCACATACACAGATCTTCCCTATCCATTTTTCCATGCCAATCATCACTCTGTATATTGCTATCAGGTCTCCCCTTTCTCTTCTGTTTTCCAGGGTTGGAAGTTGCATTCTTTTCAGTCTGTCTTCATAAGTCAAATCTCTTAAGTCAGGCACCATTTTCGTTGCAGCCCTCTGTACTTTCTCTAGTTTCCTTATGTGTTTCTTTAAGTTCGAGCCCACTGTATTGTTGCATATTCAAGCCTCGGTCTTATCATTGCAGTAATTATTTTCTTCATCATTTCTTCATCTAGATATACGAACGCCACTCTTATGTTCCTCAATAAGTTCAATACTTCTCCAATTATTTTGTTTATATGTCTCTCTGGCGATAGGTCATTGGTAATTGTCACCCCAAGGTCTTTTTCTTCATGACTGGTTTTATGTCTTCATTTCCTATCTTGTACATACTCCTGATTCTTCTTTCACTCTTGCCAAACTCTATTTTCTTGCATTTTGTCGTGTTGAACTCCATTTGCCATGTACAGCTCCATTTCCATATTCTGTCCAAGTCTTCCTGGAGTAGTTCGCAATCTTTGTCACATCTCACTTTTCTTAACAATTTTGCATCGTCTGCAAATAGGCTCACATAACTGGACACCCCATCCACCATGTCATTTATGTAGACTGCGAACATTACTGGTGCCAACACTGATCCCTGTGGAACTCCACTCTCCACCAATCCCCATTCTGATGGTCTGTCCTTAATTATTGTTCTCATTTCTCTTCCTACCAAAAGTCTTCCATCCATTTTAGTAAACTGCCATGCACTCCTCCTACCATTTCAAGTTTCCAGATCAGTCTCTGGTGTGGTACCTTATCAAAGGCCTTTTTTAAATCCAGATATATTCCATCAGCCCAACCATCTCTTTCCTGTATTACATCTATCACCCTCGAATAGTAACATATCAGGTTTGTCGTGCATGAACGCCCTTTCCTAAAACCAAATTGACACTCACAAAGTATGTCATTTTTCTCCAAGAAGTCTGTCCATCTAGTCTTCACCACCCTCTCACACATCTTAGCTACCACACTTGTAAGTGACACTGGTCTATAGTTCAATGGGTCTCTCTTGTTACCTGATTTATAGATTGGGACAATGTTAGCTCTTTTCCAGTCTTGGGGCACTACACCTTCCCTTAATGAGGCATCAATTACTTCACAAACTTTTTCTGCCAATTGCTCCTGCATTCTCTTAAAATCCATCCTGATACCCCATCAGGTCCCACAGCTTTTCTCACTTCTAAACTCCCCATCATGTTCTTGATCTCCTCCACAGTTACTTGAAACTCCTTCATAATCCCTTTCTGTTCCATTACCAGTGGTTTGTCAAAAGCAGTCTCCTTTGTGAATACCTTCCGAAAGCATCCATTCATAGCCTCTGCCATTTCCTGGGATCTTCACTGCATACTCCATTTACTTCTAAACTTTCAATACTTTCTCTATTTTTGATGTTGTTGTTCACATGTCTGTAAAAAGCCTTGGTTGGTCTTTACATTTATCAATTATATCCTTTTCTTGTTTCTTTCTTTCTTCTCTTCTAATCAACACATATTCATTTCTTGCTCTTTTGTAACTTTCCCACTGCTTAATCCGTCTTTTCCTTCTCCACCTCTTCCATGCATCCTCTTTTCTTGTTCTAGCCTTTTCACATCTATCGTTAAACCAGTCCTGCTTTCCAACTTCTCTATGTTGTCTTATTGGTACAAATTTTTCTCACCTTCTTTGTATATTTTTATAAATTCCTTCCACTTTTCATTTGCTCCTTAGCACTCTTGAATTTCATCCAATTTGTCTCTTGAAAGAATTTCTTTAGGTTTCCAAAATCTGTCTTGGCATAATTCCATCTTCCCACTTTATATTCTTCATTTCTTCTAGATTTCTCTTCGTCTATCACCTTGAACTCCAAAACTGCATGATCACTCTTTGCTAAAGGGCACTCCACCCTCATCTCCTCAATGACCATTGGCTCTGTACTAAAGACCAAGTCCAGTCTTGACGATGCTCCCTCTCCTCCAAACCTAGTATCTTCTTTGACCCACTGAGTTAACACATTTTCCATTGCCAGTGTCAATAGTGTATTTCCCATGTTGTCTCTGATCCTTCCATTGACCAGTCCTCCCAACACACCTCTTTACAATTAAAATCTCCCATCATTATAGTTCGTTCACAGCCACCCAACATTTCTTCCAGACATGTTCCTGTATCACTTATCATTTCTTCATATTCCTGTACTGACCATGCATTTGTCTTAGGTGGTACGTACACCACTATGTAGTGCCTCTTTTTTCCTTCATTAGTTTCTGCTCTGATCTTTAGCACTTCTGCCTTTCCCATACCTTTTTTCACTTGATCCACCTTTATATCTTTTTTAACCAGCAACATCACTCCTCCTCCCATCTTACCTACTACTCTGTGTGTGTGTGCGCATTCACAGTCACCTGCTGATCACCCAGCTAGCCTTCCCCATTACGGAGTGAGCTCAGAGCTCATAGACCGATCTTCGGCAAGGACTGAGACCAGACCACACTCCACACACCAGGAAAGTGCGGCCACAACCACTCAAATTACATCCCGTACCTATTTGCTGCTAGGTGTGTGTGTGTGTGTGTGTGTGTGTGTGTGTGTGTGTGTGTGTGTGTGTGTGTGTGTGTGTGTGTGTGTGTGTGTGTGTGTGTGTGTGCTAGTGTAATGAAAAATGCAAGTGACAGCACTTATTTGATCCAGAGGTCTTGTTGCACTGGTGTGTGGTGTGCGTATAACTAGACACTTGCATCTTAAAAATCCACTGACTATATAAATAGTATATAGTTTCTTGTACTATATCATCCCTCAAAACAGATCAAGTACTAGTCTTGAAAATGGCTTTGAATACTGTATGTGCATTAATAAGAGAAAAAATCCACCTATATGAAGGTATGAAGTTGTGATGCTCCTTCAAAGAAAGGAAACACTATGAGCATTTCAAGAGGCCAGTGTCAGTCAACTGCAGGAAGTGAGGGAGCAAAGCACTGCAGGAAGCAATAAATCAATGTTAACTTATAATGTAAATGAAAGCGCAAATATGAATCCAATATCATGTAAAAAATCTAGAATTAGCAGTGAAAGTAAATACTACTGTCATTTTTAGATTCTAAGATCTTTACTAGTAGTAACTGGTCATACAGGTGAAGTGACTGTAGTAGTAGAAAGAGTAATAATTATATAATAATAATAATAATAATAATAATAATGTGTTTTATGTATAATACCTAATTGCAATTTTTGGAAGTGAACCATAAATCTGAAAATCTATCTTCATTTGAAGCAAGATAACCAAGAGTTGAAAAAAAAAAAAAAAAAATCTAAATATCACTAGTATAAAAATAACATGTATGTGTTATTTCAACTGTGTCAAAATAGAAAATTTTATGTCACAGAAATCTATAATGAGCTAGTTAGTGCCTTTGTCATACCAAAAATATTAAATGACTAAATTGATTATCCCGAGTAGTGAAATCAGTGGTTCCCAAGTATGGCATGTTGCTCTACTTTATAAGTACATATATAAATACTTTCCAAGCAGCAAAGGTGTATCAGAAAACAAATCCAAGGCCAGCGACTCAATGCACATTTTTATCCTCACCTTGAAGGATGAACACATTACGTGACAAGGCGTCACAGAAAAAAAATTTCTTTATGTCATCAGGAAGAATACATTAATGAAAGCACAGGTCAGGCAAGTGGTCACGGTTCCTACACCCTAGCACGGTGCTGGGTTTCCACGGTGCTGGGTGTGGAAACCGCTGGTGAGGACCACTGAGGCCATTGCTGCTGGCCAAGGATGACTGGACTTGTTGCCTAATTAGGTGAGGGCTGCCTAACACAAACACACACACACACACACACACACACACACACAATCCCCACATTCAGACATTAGACATCATCCACTTCACCACAGAATCACTGGATCAGCACAACAACAATAATATTAGACATACAATGAATATATTTAATGATAGCTTGCAATATAACTTAAAAATTTTTAAATAGCAAACTGAACATTTTCTAAAGTATTTCTCTCAATCATATTTCATGACTTACAATAACTCAGATTTGACACACGGAATACTTTACCTCTACAACTCAATGCTTTGATTACTAATTCCTAGAAAAAAAATACTCATGATACTGAAGCTTCCAGTGACAGACTTAGTGAACTGTCCCAAGCAAGGCTAACTTAAAATATTGCACTGGGGGAGATCAAGGGAGAGAAGCAAGGAGGGGCTGCTGAGTCATGGCTACCATTTGTAAGTGGCTTAAGCTCAAAAAGCGCCATGATTACCCTGCTATGTATTCACTGGCACTAGTCAGAAAATAATACCGAAGAATTTATACATATTCTAGTGAGGCCCATATTCTGAAAGCTCCTAGTAGCACCATATGTTAGTCAAGCAAATACTCAAACTAGGTTCTGTGCTGACTGCAATATTCAAGGCCAATTAGGGATGTCACAATGACACGAGAGACGACCTCTGAGGGTCAAGAAGTGGGCAGAGTGGAGGGCGGGGGAGGGCTGACCACTGTTTCAGATATGGGCCGAGGATTGAAAGAGTCATCTGGAGATCCTGCTCACCTGGAGGGCTGCTGGGGACTCGTTGATGACCTCTGCGGCCTCCTTGAGTGCTCTGGAGGCTCGCTGTTCACCCTCAGCAGCGATCACCTTGGCTCGTGCCTCTCGCGCTGCCTCGGCCTCGGCGGCCATGGCTCGCTGCAGTTGGACTGGCAGCCTCACGTCCTTGCTGTAAGCGTGAACAAGTAAGACTCAAGTACTAACCACACTCCTGTATTATGAAGCTGCCACGTGTAGGCATGAAAGGTTCTTGCAGCTTCCCTTATTTTCTGTTCTAAGTTCTTACAAAAAAATTAATGTACAAGATATGTGTACATACTTCATTTGACTTTCATATTTACTTGAACTTTGTCACTACTCTTCATCTGATATTTAAACATGTGATCAAAACTTTCATCCATATTTTCTATATCAACAATGGTGACACAAGAAAACAAGACAGAATATGCTACTTACATCTCTACTCTCTCCACTTTGACACCCCAAGGGTCCGTTGCTTCGTCTAAGGAGCTCTGCATGTTGTGAGAAATGCTCTCCCTCTCGCTCAAAATCTCCGCCAAATTTTTTGTTCCCAAGACATTCCGTAAGGTGGTCGCGGCCAACAAGCGGGTGGAGTGGCTGTGGATTGGGAAGGTGTCAGAAAAGGAAGTGGAGAGGGCAAAGTATTTATTTCCTATCTATTCATACCTAGAAATGAAGTGTTGATGGTTAATGGATGAAAAAATAAATGTGGTGGTGATGGTGGATGAAGTAAGGATATGAGTGTCTTGGTGGTGGTGAGGAAGGAGGCAATAGAGGTGAAGGAATGAGAAGATGACTGGATGTTACAAATTATACACACCTAACTTCACTGTAATCATGGTGTCAGGGAAAGAAATATGTAATAAGAATAAGATATAGCCTAGCTGCAGTACTTGTGTGTACATGATTGAACACCCATGATATGTATGTATAAATGCTTGGACTATTTGCCATAATTCATATCAAAACATGGCAATGTTGTTTGTTTGGTCTTATAGCAACTTGATAGTTGTGAAGGAGAGAGGGTTATGGGAAGAAAGGACATCAATGATGAGTATTCATGGTACAGCCAGTGTGAAGACGTGAAGTGATGGGTAGTGTGTGATAGTGATGTGGTGTAGATAATGACAATGGTGGTGATAAATCATATAGTAATGTGGTGATGGTGTGGACAATGTGAGGGGAATGGATGGTGATAGTGTGGTTGGTGATGAGATGGCAGGGTTAGGAAATGATGCAATAAAAACATAAAGTATGATTGCGGGTTGGTGATGACATGATAAAAAAAATGCCATGCAATTCATGTTAACGCTTCACTATAACTTTAAATTCAGTGATATCAACTTGAATTTAATTCATTAGCAATGACTTTTTTTTTCTAATAATAAACAATAAGGAGTCAGTTTGAGGAACTTTACATGATTATGAGGAATTTCATCCAAAGAGTGATCAGCTACATACAAAGAGGTAAAGATACCAAGGCCATTGGGTGGAAGACAGAATGGCAGCAACAACAACAAGAGGAGATGTACCACTTACAAAAGCCTTCCGTCACCAGTCTACCTTGGGCCCCGCCTCCGGGCAACACCCCACAGTCTGTCGGGGGAACAAACACACACACACACACACGCACACACACATGCAGCGGAGGGCTCGACCCCGCTTCTTCGGGAGACTTAGCAGATGGTGTGACCAACATGTAGCAGCCAGGGTTTGATGAGCAGAAATAAGGAAATCATAATGACAACCAGAGAAAAAAACACAACACACTGAATCTCGTATCTACACACCACTCACCTCACAGCTCGTGCAGCGCGATTAGTAACTCGGAGCCGTAGGAAACAATTCAATTAGTTTCAAGGCTTAAATGTGATCTCTTCTGAGAGGATGTGCTCATCCTACAGTCTCTTGACTCTAATTGAACCGGTGCCCAAGGCTTCAAGTCCCTGATCTCACCACACGCTCGCCGTCAGCCCCGCCACCCGAGGCACTACGTCGCAAGATGTGGCACTGAACAGGCCGGCAAGGAGGACGCGCATGAGAAGTTGTACAGTGGGTCAGAAGTGAGCAAGACGGGAGGCGGCTGTTCTGCCACAAGGTGCGACGAAGGGTCGGGGGTGGCACAGGCTGACGACTTTCAGCTTTGTCCTGGCGAGGCCCGACGGCCACAGCTTGAGCTTCACAGAGAGCCAGACAGAGTGATCTTAGCCAGTAGGTGACCCCAAAGAACCATGTCTAGCAGTGACTCATTTGTATGATAAACACCCAGCTATCGTGTGCCATAAAGAATCCTACACAACAATAATTTTGAGCATCTGGTGGTGCGGCAAGGATTGTCTTAGTGATGGGTGGTGGAATGAATGCAAGTCATCTGGAAAAAAATGTTTACAGACTCAGGCCAAATCACTGTCGGATAATCAGGAGAAGCGAATGACCACCACTATCTCCACTATACTTGGCGACTTGATTTCCCCGACACAGCTCCCGCAACTGTCCCCAACATTACTTTACTCAGCAGTAAACGAGTCGGACTTGGGCAATGCACATTAGAGTGAAACAATGGTGCTGTCTGATGCCAACAGCTGCCTTCAGAACACAAAGTGTAGCAAAGTGAACTGACTTGTCAGCATAGCGTTTCTTGATGCCTACCACAAAACAGAAGCTGATGAAGAAACTCGAACATCAGGGAATAAGCTGTAAGAATTTAAACTCGAAACATATTGGAGCTCTTTTCAGTCAAGAATAATATGTTTTAAATTGGGTTCCCAGTGAGTAATATCCATTATCAACTAAACTCCCAGAGTACTAAAAACATTGCTAAGAACTGTGCTTGTAAAAAACTGGCCTGATAACTTGGAGGAGCTACTATCCTGTTCCTCCTCCCACCCCAAGACCCTCAGTGTATCCAAGGACCTTCTCCACGTGAACATGAAGGGAGAAAACCAACCTCAGAGAGAGAGAGAGAGAGAGAGAGAGAGAGAGAGAGAGAGAGTTCTATTGAGCGTAAAATCCCAGCCTCTAGAGCCCCGAGCAGAGCTCCGCCTAGCCTCCGGTTAGGGCTTAGAGTGAAACAGCCGTGTAAAAGCAAAGAAGGCCCGTCATTAAAGCTACAATAGATGGTTTGAAAAACGCTTTCATTCTTTGCCCCGGGGGACCTGTAAGTCATTACCGTAATCAAAAGATAGAAACAAGGAAGAGAAAAGCCAAAGTAGCAGAAAGGAATCAGTGAATATGCAAGGGAGCAAATACCTTGTGTTGCTCAGCGCTGCGGTAGAGGCGAGTGACACGCTGGCTGTCCTCAAACAATATTCATCAATCCATTTCTTTTTGAATACCTATTCCCTTTCCAGTAGAAATTCTTTTCCTTTCTTGTATTTTCTCCTCATCCACGAATCATAATTGGTTACTGACATGATTTTATCCATTTCCCAGGCGAGGGTTACAACACTCAACACGGCAGCACTGCAACCCTAAGAGCACCCATCTCTTGTTCATGCACTTCAGTTCCCTCTTATCTCGTCTATTCATTTCATTCCATTGTCTTGCCATCTCTTGGCATTCCTGGCTCTCCATTCTGTTACACTAAGGGCTGAGGGCATTACGGTTAATAGTGACTATAAAGTGGCAAAAAGACGCAAGGCATGGGACTGGGCGGTGCGGCGCGGGGCTGAGGCGGGACACCGGCAGACTTCGCAACCCTGTCATATGATGGAGGATCAAAGAGCTCAAAAGCCTACTTACGAAGGTGTTGCTTGTAGCGGCCACTACCTGAGCAAGCGTCCGGCACTGCTACGCCTAAGGGCTTTCTAGAAACTGGGAGACTCACGGGTTCAGAGACAGAGAGGAGATCATGAAAGATAAATATTGCATATGCAGAATAATTACTCTTCTATGAATGTATACATACATAGTACAAATATGTGTATGTCCATGTGAGTGACTTATATGGATGTAGATTTGTAAGAATCGACATGTGTAAGGGTAACAAGGAAGTGTGTGTGAAGTGAGAGCAAATATATGTCAGCACTGGAGACAAAGAGGCAGAGAGAATGCGACACTTAGGATTGAAACATTTTCTTTCCTCGTAAGA
This sequence comes from Portunus trituberculatus, assembly GCF_017591435.1. Classification (NCBI taxonomy): domain Eukaryota; kingdom Metazoa; phylum Arthropoda; class Malacostraca; order Decapoda; family Portunidae; genus Portunus; species Portunus trituberculatus. Next base: position 4,265,142 of record NC_059289.1, on the reverse strand, counting down.
ATGAAGTCAAGCCAGAGCCGGAAAGGTCCCAGCACTATACAACAGTATCATGTGTGTGTGTGTGTGTGTGTGTGTGTGTGTGTGTGTGTGTGTGTGTGTGTGGCGATGCAGAGTACTGACTGCGAGACGTGTGATGGGCAGGCGGGTTGTAGTACTGTTAGCCATAAAACAGGGAAGGAGAGACGAGCGTAAGTAACAGTGGCGGACAGAGACGGACACAAGCTGGTCCTCTGAAATACTCTACACGGATCTAGAGGCAATTTTCGTCTACCGTGTTGGGAGGGTGTGAGAGGAGAAGGAGGGAGAGGGAGGAGAGGGAGGGAAAGGAGAGTCGAGTGCGTTCACAAGACATCCGGCACGTTCTCTTCACTAGCTCAGTGCAAAAGGAAGCTCTAACTACTAAATGATAGCGACGACGTTGCCTACAGACATCTCAGAACTGAAAAAGACGAGTAATAGCAGACAAGGAATCTACGAGTGTCTAGCGGTGGGAAACTACTACCAGAGAAAAAAGCCAAAAAGAAAATTAAATAAACCAAACAAAAGAATAACAAGGAACATGGGTACATATATTTAGTTAAAACTAATGGTGCATAAATATGTATTGGAGTACATATATATGCACGAGTTATTCCGGTGTATTGGGTCGCACACTCCACTTGGCCAGATCAGTGACGTGACGCACATGACTGTTTGGCTTCGCAATGAGCGAAGAGCTGTGGCCTCTTGTGTCGTCTGGGGAGCGAGGAGTCGTGGGGACGGAAATACACCGTTGTCAACACTGAGATGGATGTGTACACATGACTCAACCCTGGTTGCTCATGTTCATGGCAAACACACACACACACACACACACGCACTCGCACACACACACACACACACACACACACACACACACACACACACACACTGCTCTGAAGTGGGGCATCCTCAAGGAGAGAAGGTAGAGGTCCTCGGGCGAGCGTGGGTGACCACTGACCAGCGCCGTGACACGTCGGGGAATGTGTTGTGTTGTGTGGGTCCCGAGGGTGGGGAGTGAACGGGGAGGCAGACAGGAGTGAGTCATGTTGAGGAGATACAACTAGGAAGAGTGTGAATCCCGGCCCGTGTTGCTGAGTGACTGAAATGGGGCGCAGGCCGGGCCTCCGCTGGGTCAGGCGGCCAGGAGTCCTTGTTAGCAGCGACACGCCCCGTCGTGCTTTGCGTCCATGGTCTGGCATGACGGTAGAGGAAGTTCCTCTCGATACTGACGACACACTTGAAATTGTGGTGACGATAAGATCGTGACTAACAGTGACAGGCGATAGGGTGGAGGGAGAACCTCGCCATCAGGCAAGAGACGCCTGCCAAAGTGTGACAGTCTGTGCTTGCCTTGCTCCTCGGCTTGTGCTGCGAATGTGACATGAGTGTCATTAGACAGGAAGTCTGCAAGCTGACGGTCTGGTGAGCGAAGAATTGGTAGTGAAGTGCACTTACATCACATGAATTTTTGCATCGCTAACAGCCGAGAATCACTTGGGTGAGGCTGAGTCACCAGGATGATCGCAACCCTTCCAGTTAGTCCCACACGAGAGGGGAAAAAAATAGAAACAACGCGAGGAAGAGACCACAGCTTAAAGCTGCGAGAGAGCCACGCGGTCCGCAGGGAAGGGCGAGATGCCGTTGACCCAGAGGAGAGCCCGACGCGGCGCCGCGAGGACAGGGAGAGAGAGTCCCGGAGTCAGGTGATGGGCGAAGGAAAGGTACAGGTAGATATTAATGAGTTAATACCTGAAATCGGAGATGTTACACACGGCAGCCATAGGGTTGGACACTCGGTAGTACACCACTGCATCCACGGACACCGTTACTGAGTCCTTGGATAACACCTAGAAAACACAAACAACACCACCGTCTCAGTCTTCGGCTTCCCGCAGTGACTCTCACTGACTCAATCCCTGAGGCGCCGCGCCGTGGTCCTCCATCAGGGAGAGGACACGAGCTGCATCGGGCGGGCCTATAGAGGGAGGCACGAGTGTGTGTGTGTGTGTGTGTGTGTGTGTGTGTGTGTGTGTGTGTGTGTGTGTGTGTGTGTGTGTGTGTGTGTGTGTGTGTGTGTGTGACAACGTCGACATTCCGCCCCGAGCAGCGACGACACAAAATTATTCACGGGCTAAAGGGCTGGGATTGATATACTGCTGCCACCACCAACACCACCACACCATCTCGACCACCACCACACCACCACCACTAGCTCCGGCACCACCATCATCACCACTACCACTCAGCTCTCCTAGCCAAGTCCTCTGTGGATGCGGGAAGCCCACTTTCTGCAACCCTGCAAGCACTCATCCGTCCCTCACTCACTCATGCTCCACAGATGAGGAAAACATCGCAAGACTCTTAACTAAAGACGCGCGGGAACCAAATAATAAAAAAAGGAGACATGAAATGGCCAATATGACAGCGAATCAGGAAGACGTAAGTTACTAAGTTGTCTCTTTGTGTTCATTGAAGTACTGTTAGGTTGCGTCACTGGTAACTCACTAGGGAGACGGAATAAAGTGAATATATTAAATTTTGGTGAAGAATAAAAGTTACAATTAATTCTTGAAAGGTATGACTATCATTATCATCACTTGTGATTTTTAAAACTTCAAAGACAGTGCTCGGGGCGTCGCGCGTCGGGACCGACAGGGTGGTGTTGTTTCCCATTACAATTAGTTTTTAGTCTTCACTCTTCTTCAGCAGCGAGGAGGCCACCGCGCTGCCTGACCCAAAAAAAAGGAATGGGGGGGGAGGGAGGAAAAAGTCTACCAAAAACTACTTCCACTAGACCTTACTCTGGATACAAACTTACTGATACTTCCTTCGTTAAAATGGAACCACAAACCAACAGTAATTCAGTTTTTCATAGATTCTTACAGCTACATTAAATACAGTTAGGATAAGAACTTAAGTGATTTAAAAATGTTCTTTAGGGTGGACACAAAACAGGTTCAGAGTTGCGGTGGCCTTCACGCCTCGGAAGACGAAGGAGAAACGTGTTGATTAGAATAACAGAGAGAGAGAGAGAGAGAGAGAGAGAGAGAGAGAGAGAGAGAGAGAGAGAGAGAGAGTCTTCCTCTTCATTTCCTCTTCTAGTCGTCGCCGTGGAAGAGATAAAAAGAGAAAGATGAAGAAGATTCAGGGTGGAGAACTCAGGTAAATATGTAAATGAGACAAGAAACAAATTAATAATAATTAAAAAAACACATATGACAATCTATGGAATGTTGCTGAACTGAAATGGTAAAAAAAAAAAAAGAAAAGAAAAAAAGGAGAAAGTAATAATTAAGGTTCAGTTAGATAAACATCAACATCAATAGCAACAGCAATAACACTGACTAAAATCATTATATCAGAAAACATAGAAGAATATATATATATATATATATATATATATATATATATATATATATATATATATAGTGAAAACACACACGCGCCAGCTTTTCGTGGATTTGGAAACAAGATGAAAAAGAAAATGGATAAAATAAAAAGTGCAAACAAAGGAAAACAATAAACATGACAAGAGCAAACAAGGTTTAAATGCCAAACCCTAAACAAGAATTAAAAACATACATACATTTCATATATTTCACCTATATATATATATATATATATATATATATATATATATATATATATATATATATATATATATATATATATATATATATATATATACACACACACACACACACACACACACACACACACACACACACACACACACTTTTTTTTTCATCTGTCCGAATTGTCAAGTGGAGGGAGGAAGGGAGGGAGGGAAGGAGAAAGGGATGGAGGTAGAGAGACAGGGAAGGAAGAAAAGGTCGAGGGATGGTATCATATTTTGACTTACAGAGGGACAGGATGAGAAGGAAGAAGGAAAGGAAAGAAGGAATGAAGGAGGAAGAGATGGGAAGGGAGAGGGGGAGTACCCTACACACACACACACACACACACACACACACACACACACACACACACAAATGGGGAAAATGATACACATTACGAAAATCCCTAAATAAAGAAAATGTGAGAAGAAAATAAAGTCTGCCGGAGTATTTTCACGTTCTGTTGATGGGAAAGAAAACAATAACAGAAAAATAATCAAATCAACATGCCACTGAATAAAAACACGAATGCATGTTTCCCGAGGTCACCGCTACGGGCAGGTGGGTCTACTGTAGTTGCTGTGGCGGCGAAGCTCAAGGCGCCACAGTACGCGAAAGAAAACGGAGAAGGAAAGTATAAAAAAGCAAGTCACAAAGGTAGTCACAAAGGCTTACAGTTCCCTATTTCTAGTCCTTCGCTCCGCCAGCAGAGGAGAGCAAAACTTCCCTGAAAACTACGGCAGAGAGGAAGCTCCACAAGGTGACAGGAACTCGGGATGTATTTCAGTAGAGTTGTATAAAGTTTGGCGAACTTTGACTACTCCACTACTCGGTCGTTTCGCCAGTCACTCCATCGAGACACAGAGGCAATCAGGAGTGACGTAACATTATGCATTCATCTCTTCCACTGTGATTTTCGTTTCCTCACAATAGCACTCTAGCCTGCTGACAATCTTGACAAGCTCCTTACAAAGCCTGGCCATTGTTGGATTTACAGCAGATCAGAGGATTTAATATTGAGAAAAAAATTCATGCGCAGTTGAAGTGTTACTCGACAACTGACCGTAACTGGATTTCGATTATAATTGTCAGAAAAAATAAACCAGAAATGATATATGAATGAAATGCATCACATTAATACAATAGAAAACAAAGGGATATAAATCATGTCGTACTTCACCTATAATAACTCGGATGAACGTTTTAATGAGTTCTGATTTAATCAAAAGGATTTTATAATTGGATCCGAACCTATGCAATACATAACATATACAATATATTTAATCTATAAAACTGGGGTTACATACACGTTTTAATGCATTATTCCACTGAAACACACCTACAGAAAAAAAACAGAACCTATTTCACTTACCTAACGTTATTCTGATTGTACAAAAAAGA
>NC_059289.1:4225103-4255103 GCF_017591435.1 Portunus trituberculatus | reverse complement strand
ACTGTTGGGCTGACTGGGCTGGGGTGGCGTCGGCCGTTGGATAAACATAAGATAAAAAAAATGAATATAGTTTTATCCGATTTACCAGCCTCTCAAGTTTAGCCAAAAGGTCCCTGGAGCGTGATAGGGTCAATGTTGGGTTTTGGTTCAAGTTTATATTGTTTTTTTGTCAATGAGCACGTCAGTCCACCCCATTGTTTCATCCTTTGCTTCCCTCACTAAGTCTCTCATTGTTTCCAGGAGTGACCTATCCCTGTGGAGCAGCGCTGGGAAAGGACCGCTTGGCTAACTAGAGAAGGTGGCGACGGCTATGTGTGAGTGGTGGAAAGAGGCAGGAGGGAATGAGGCTGGAGGCTGGAGGGGCGGAAGAGGGACGGGGAGGCAGGGACTGCCAAGAAAAATAAAATAAGTAGAAAAAAAAAAAAATGTAGGCTTGCTCGTCTTATCCCATAGTGAGGAATGAAGACAAACAACTGCGTGAACGAGGAAAAATCTGGACGGACAGAGACCAAAAGATAGACAGCACTGTAAGAAGGCTGGCGATGACTTGGCTGGTGGTGTGATGGGGTAGGGGGATGATGGAGGAACGGAGAGATGGTGAGGGGGTGGGGAAGGGAGGGAGAGAGGCTGCCGGTGCCTAGCTTTTCTACCTGTAATCTTCCACATTGTTCTCTGCCATAACAGGATCGTGGACTCGGTAGTAAACAACAGCGTCCACAGCGACAGTGACGTGATCGCGGGAGAGAATCTGCAACATTACCACCCGTTCGGTCAGCCAGGTCATGCCAGGTCACGGAGCCTCAGGTCAGAACAAAACAGTAAAGCAGTCAAGGCAACAAAGCGGTCGTCAAATGAAAATAATGCTCTCGTTGTAGTAGTAGTAGTAGTAGTAGTAGTAATAGTAGTAGTAGTAGTAGTAGTAGTAGTAGTAGTAGTAGTAGTAGTAGTAGTAGTAGTAGTAGTAGTAGTAGTTGTTGTTGTTGTTGCAGTCTTTGTCTTGCATTTTGTCTTGTGAATTTATATTTCTTATTTAGTCTTTATAATTTTAAGGGCGAAATTTTGGGCGTGAAAGACATAAAAGTCTCTCTCTGTGTTTCTCTCTCTCTCTCTCTCTCTCTCTCTCTCTCTCTCTCTCTCTCTCTAAATCACTCTGCAGGTGTGTACGTTTACATAAAACCCGCCAAAAAAGAGTAAAAGAGAGAGTCTGTATCGAATCGCATCCCATTTTCTCTGGTATAGAGGTCCACGTTTTCAATGGTCTTTTATGGGTCACTATGATAATCCGGAGCCATCTTGAGGCACGCAGGCGGCGGCCAGCGTATATTAGAGGCACCTTCATGAGATCATAACGGCGGACGCTGAGCCACGGAGAGGGAAGAGGAAGAGGAGAGGAAAGGGGAGAGGCAAGAGAGTGAAGAAGAGGAAGAGGCGAGGACAAAAGAGAGAAGAGGAAAGGCAGAAGAGTGAAGGAGAGGAGGAGGGGCCAGGGTAAGGAGGGAAAAGATGATGAAGAGATGTTGAAGACAAAGAGGAGAGAAAGAAGAGTGAAAAAGAGAGACAATCAGATGATAAAGGGAGGGGACAAGGAGAGGTACGAGAAGGGTAAAGATGATGAAAAGGAAAAGGGGGATAAGAAAGAAAAGAAGGAAAAGATGTGATAGAGATGATAGGAATGAAAAAAGAGAAGAGAGAAGAGGGAGGCAGTAAGTGAAGAGAAAAAAGACAAAAAAAGAGAGAGAGAGAGAGAGAGAGAGAGAGAGAGAGAGAGAGAGCTGATGGCATTGAACCGGAGATAATGAACCACACCAATGAAACAGATGAATGAACCATATCTGGGAGAAAATGAGACATTGCTTTCTCTCTCTCTCTCTCTCTCTCTTGCACCTTGACTTGACCTTACTTGTTTATTGGCGGGAGGAGGAGGAGGAGGAGGAGGAGGAGGAGGAGGAGGACACAGCCAGCTACCTTTCCCAGTTCCCGTCAGTAATGTTTGTATGCAGATGGTGGTGGTGGTGGTAGAGGTCCAGCAACGCGCTCACACACACACACACATACCTAAATGTTATACTCTCCCTCTCTCTCTCTCTCTCTCTCTCTCTCTCTCTTTGCTTTTTCATCGTTTTTCCGTTTTTATATCTTATTTACTGCATTTAACTTTATTTTCTTATCTCCACTTTCCCTCCTCGTTTTCCACCTCATTGTTTTTCTTATTCAAATCTTTATGTTACTATTTTTCTTATAGTATCGCTTTTCCTCTGGTCTTCCTCAATTTATTTCTCCTCCCTCTCTTCCATTCTTATCTACCATCCCCGTCTTCCCCTCACCTTCTATCCCCCTTCTCCTTCTTCTAACATTACCCACATAATGGCGCCAAGAGGCCATAACTCTCTTAGGTAAGATTCTGATTACAACGTTAAGGGCGCAACACATCATCACAGCTTCTCTGCTTCAGCTTTGGATTCATTTCCAAGATAAATAGAGGAGAGGTCTTATATAACTTGATCGTCCTGGGAATTGTAGACGAATCCCGTGCTTAGTGTATCTACTTGATAGGATGAACAAAGTAAATGACTCTGGGATTGAAGAAATAAGTAGAAGCAGGGAAAATAATGAAAGTTTTTGAGAAATTTACGAGAGCGTGAGGTCTGAAAAATGGTGATTAGAAAGTAAGGAAAAGGGAACTGGGTGAACGAATCAATAACAAACGCAGGAAGGGAGATGAGAGCAGAGGAGAAGAGAGGAAGAAAAATGAGTATGATAATCTTGAAGATTAATGATAACTTCTGAAAAAAAGAGAACACGAGGGAAAAAAAAGATAAAGGAAACAACGAAAATAAATGAAAGAAAGGAATATGAATTAGTTGGAGCAACGAGGTCTGATAAATTAGAAAAAAAAGAGAAAACTGGAAATTACAAAGGAGAATATTTCGTATCAATAAAGATGGAGGAAGTGGAGGAGGAGGAGGAGGAAGAGGAGAAGGAGGAGGAGGAGAAAGAGGATGATGAGGAAGAGGAGTAGGAGGAGACAGGTGTGTATAAGAGGAGGTTGTCCTTGTGTCTGGCCCAAGATATTTTGGGAAACTAGTGAGGAGGAGAGGAGGAGGAGGAGGAGGAGGAGGAGGAGGAGGAGGAGGAGGAGGAGGAGCACGAAGAGGAGGAGGAAAGCAATTTAATATTTAATAAAGGATAAAAAAGAGACAATAAACAATAAATTACAACTAAGAATAATGGAAAACCAGAGAGAGAGAGAGAGAGAGAGAGAGAGAGAGAGAGAGAGAGAGAGAGAGAGAGAGAGAGAGACGTTCACATTCTTGTTCTCTTTTTCCTGTTATACCTTCTCTTCCTGTATTTCGCCCTACTCCACCATCCTTCTTCTTCTTCTTTCTCTTCCTTCTTCTCCTCCTCCTCCTCATGACCGTGGGCCGAGACAAGGTTAATCTTTACAGAGCCTTTCAGGAATTTTTTACCATGTTCTCGTTGCAGGAACCAATACGATTCTTAGGAAAATGAGCGTCCGGAGAGAATTAGTAAAAAAAAAGTGAGGAAAGGATCGGGACTGAAAGCATTGCGGCCATTCTATTGATTTCTTATAGCGTTACGCCTTGGGATGCACGATGCGATCCTAAGAGTAATAAGTTTCGATCCTTCTTAGTGAGTTTTGATCGCCTGTAGTGGATTCATATTGTCTTTAATGATTTTATTTCTACTTAATGAATTCTCCTTTGTCCTTCATGGGTTCTGATCGCTTTATAATGGGCTCTGTTTCGCATATATGGCTCTGTCATGAGTTTGGTTGCCTTTCATGGGTTCTAATTACTTTTAATGGGTAATGAGTCTCTCTAATGGGTTTAGATTGTCTTTAATGGGTTCTAATGGTTTTTGATGAGTATTAGTATTTAATTAGTTATCTTTAATGGGTTTCGATTCCCTTTAGTATGTGTTTATTACTTTTTAGTTTATGTAATACTTCAGTGATAAAGGTCCAATGGTCTACAGAGAGGAAGGATCACGTGATGCCAGTCAGGACATTCAGTAGCAGGGGTGATTACTTCTCGTCTTCTCTCGTCTGCTAATCCTCAAAGAGAGTCGTGATTGGTGAGCAAGTCGTCATTGGGTCCTCCTGATTGGCTAATTTTTACCAGTAACGTGTTTTGATTAATTGTTAGTCATTTGATTTTTTTGTTTGTTTGTCTGTCTGTCTGCGTGTCTGTGCGTTGTCACACAATCAGTCATTAATAAGAAGACTATCATGAACATTAACACTATGGTGTATCTCTAGCTACACCCGATTAGAAATGAATGAATAAATAGATAAATAAACAATAACAATAATCACAATAACAAAAGAGTAACACCAACAACAACACCAACAATAACAACAATAACAATATCAACAATAACAATAATAAATCCTATGAATGTCCAGCATTAGAGGTATTCTTTATACCTCAACTAGTTCAATAATAAATAAAATAATAATCCTTGTATATCACATTTACTAACATTTTTTTTATATGGCAATTTCACCAATAATCTAAACGTATTCTGCAGTATTAGTTAATTTGCTTGGTGAAACACTGCACTTATCTTGAGGCGGCGGGGTTCGATACCAGCCTCTTTCATTCCCCGACTCCTGATAGTTAAGCAAAAATGTCTGTCTGGTCTCGCAAGTCACACCACACCACCCCTCGCATTGCTTCCCCACAGTCGAGGGCACGACAGATACCCCGACCCGCCCTCCCACTACTCCCAAACAGTCCTGAACAAGAGTGAGTTAATACATCACTCGCGTCCACTTTGTTTTAATTTCTCTTCAACCTCAAGTCATCTGGGTGGCATGTAATCTTTCCATCGTCAAGTTCTGTAAGATTACCAGCAGGTCAGAGGACTTTCAGGTTGAGGTTTAAACGCGAGATGCAGAGGGAAAGAGCGTAGAAGTTACTCGATTTATGACCAATACTACATCTAGACGGCCAACTGGTAGAATATATATATATATATATATATATATATATATATATATATATATATATATATATATATATATATAGTTAGTTAGTTAGTCCACGCCTGTCTTCACCTCAATCTCTTACAACATCTTCATCTACTTACACCCTTTTGGTTTTTCATATATTCAAGATTCGTCCCATTCGTCCCATGAAAATAAGTGATGAAAATAACTCTTGAAAATACATAATAAAGGAAAACATGTTTGTTTGATCTAAACTAGGTAAATAAAACACGAATCTTTCCATCCAAACCTAGAGAAAATGAAGCTTTAAATCAGAAATTTTGAGATACGGTGAGCACAGGCGTGGATATAAACTTATGTACGTGTTTATGTACGTGTAAGTAGTAGTACGTGCGAGGATCTTAGAGACGAATACTAGTAAATGTATGTATATTAAAAGAGGAGGGTTGGGAGGGTATGTGGGGTGGGGAGGGTGGGATACAGAGCTACAAAGGGGGAAGGGGAGAGTGATATTGGGATGGATTTATATGCCCTCCAGTCTGAAATTAGAAATGGGTTAAGTACTGATTAAATACACATTTTCCTTTTTCTTTTCTTTTTTTTCTCTCATTGTCACTCTTTTATGTTAAAGGCTTAATGGCAACAGTCTTCGGGATTTAATCGTTGAGGGAAAACAAGAGACGAAACAAAAAAAAAAGAATGTCTGATGATGCAGAAAATAACCATGCTTTCTTTCTTTCTTTTAATTCTCTCTCTCTCTCTCTCTCTCTCTCTCTCTCTCTCTCTCTCTCTCTCTCTCTCTCTCTCAATCGTACTCTCTTTCATGGCATTATTCAAACAATTACGCGTCTTTTATTTTTAAAGGAGATAGGAAAAGAAATAAAAGAATGGGACAGTCAAGACTCATTTCCTTTAGCTTCTATGTAATATCAGGATGCAGTTTACGCACATAACCTAAAGGAACAAAATATGAACAAAAGCCATACCGTGCTTGTAAGAAAACGGAAAGACGATCACATACATAGAAAAGGGGAATCACAACGAGGGGAAAAATGAGAGAACAGGAAAGGATAAGAGGGCAGGGGGGAAAAATATTCTCTCTACATGTATAATAAAAAATGGAAGGAAACACCAATTATATATATTTTTTTGAGTTCAGAGGGGGAAAGATTAAAGGGGAAAAATATAGCCACGACAGAAATGAGGGGAAGTGGACTCTGTACTTAAAGGTAAGAAAAAAAGGGGAAAAAAAAGAATTGTAGTTCTGAAATTTAAAGAACAAAAAATTAGTTTCATTTCTTACACTTAGACATTAAATAGCAGGAAGATTTGTTTTTCTTTTTCTTTATAATAGTTTTAACACATTATTCTTAAAACAAAATTTGGTTATTTATGATCTTTTAACTTAATCATTAATGGAATAAAACAAAGGATAGTTTAATATATAGGGATTAATTAATGAGCGGTATTAACAGAGGAGGGACATAACAGAGGAGCATTATTACTGTAGTGGTCTTGGTGACAGCTGGTGGGGAAGAACAATAATCCCCAGGGTCCTGCCAAGCTAAGGAAGGAAGGGGTGACGGGCCTAAAGGTACATCTTTCGATAATACAGCTGAAAATCCATCTCACTCAGCACAATGCGATTCATTAAGGAAAATAGATATATAAATAAAACCTTGGCACGAACTTTATATATATGCGATTCACCTTTACAAGCCTGAAATAATGTAATAGAAAATCCATCTGTGTTCAATAAGCAAGAAATAAAAGAAAACCCTTGTGGATCTTTCTTGTTAGTATCACTTTTGTGCCCATTTTCTGAAACACTTCCTCGCCGCACCTTATCTATTTTCAAAGGGCTCTAGTTGAAGTGACGTGGGCTTTTAAGGATGCTTCTGTAATTCTAATGACATGTTAACAAGTTTTCTGCATTGTCAATAGAACAAATACTGTTTAGAACTTGGCTAATCGTCTCTGCGGTATTTTAAAATGGTAGCGGTGATAGAGGGAAGCGTTTCTGAATATGGCGCTTGGTTCCAAGGAATTCATCTTGGCAAGTTTTAAATAATGTAAGAGGAAATCCATCTTGTAACTTAGAGCAATGCGATGTAGGAGGAAAAAAGAAATAAAAGCAGAAGACCCTCGCACAAACTTCATATCAGCATCATCATCAATACGATTTATCATTAAAAAAAAAGTATCTCATGAGCTTTATATTGATATGAAAAGAAGAACGAAACTATACGAATGAAAAAAAAAAAGAACTATATACCTTTACTGTTGTAATAGAAGGCGGCTGAACATTTCGCCTATATTCAGACGCACACTCACTAAGAAAAACTGTTGGAGGTAGAATTATGAACCTTGAACCCCTTCAATACTAAGACTTGTGTACGACTAGATCATTTTATTGACGTTAGAAAGGGTCTATGGAAGTCAGAAAATCAATGGCCAGATTCTTTACTATTTCACTTTACCACATAAGTTTCTGAAGCTGTACAAAATCACCAGAGTAACCAGAATGAATATGGAAACGCGTCACGGTACTCAAGGGGTTAAAGAGTAACTAGCACGTGACTTCTAAGCAACCCTGATAAAAAGACGCTGCTTGCTGATATAAGAAAAACTGGAAAAAAAAAAAAATTCTGGAGAGTCACAGGCATAAAAAAGAATGTGGAAATGCGCACCGATATGGTAAAAATAAGCCATGAAAAACGTTAACTAATATTAAAAAGTGAGTGAGGGTCGGTTCTATAAACGGCTGTGTGACTAATTAGCATACACCTGCGATCACCTTCCGCCTGGTTGCCCGTGTTCTGTTTCCTCATCGCCTCACACTCACCTATATCCAATAATTCATTTGACCTCCAACTACAAAATATCACAAATTATTGCTCAGATCACTCGCTCGCTTCCAATACAAACTAGTACCAATTAATTTCGTTCATTTCTCTTTATCCTGTTTCTGTTTTTCTCTCTCTCTCAGTATCAAACTTGTAATTTGCATCGTTGAAAAGTCTTGATCTTCCATTAAATGCGTCGTAAATATTCTCACCTGTAAATTAAAACGTCAGGTGTAATTAATGGCGCTCTCACCTGTTTCTGTTATACTCGTACCTACACTTGTCTCTGTTTTATTTTTCTTTTTATTGGTCATTACTGTGCATCGGTCCAATGAGATGCACCGCTATGCTCTCTTGCTTAGTGTGATTGCTTGGTCAACGCTTCTTTCATTGCACTTTTTTTCCCTTTACACCTGAAAAATTCTATAAAACTTTTTTTTTCTGGTGTTTTGTTATTCTTCTTCTTATTGTTATTATTATTGTTATTATTATTATTATTATTATTATTATTATTATTATTATTATTAATATTATTATAATTGTCATTATTAAGATTATCATTTCACTTTATCTATTCATCTATACAGCTATCAATCTATCTGTCTATCTATCTATTTATCTATTTATTTACTACCTATCAATTTATACAAACTCGAACTTAATCCTGGCTAGAAGTGAGATCTTTATTTCAAAACTTACGAATGAAACAGAACACTTCTCTTTTCGCAACAGTAATCTCCGCACTTCTCTCTGTTATATCTAATCATTACTGAACAATTCTTTACCAAACTCATCACAGCCGTAACACTGCACCACACTCATCCGGCCTTGCGCTGCCCGACACCTACACGCATTACGAAACATTAACTCATTCTCTCCACTCACTAGTATAAGTTTTAATGCAAATGCCACGTCAGTATTGCGTGGGTAACCTTCATAATTGCTTTGTGAACACGCCGAGTGAGAATATGTATATGTATATTATTGCTGAATCGGTTAATTAGTGAGGAAAAACAAAATGTGTCCATAATGCGCACTGAATGTTCCCAAAATTCGATCATCTTTGGGATTCGAACTTTTTAACTCGAATATTGAAACCCAGAAAGGAAGATTATGCGGAAGAAAATAAATTAAATAAAATCTTTCTGGTAATAAAGGAGGGAAAATATTAGTCTTGACGCGAAAATAATAAATGAATATCCTATTGAAATCCTTAATCCTGGAAATAGAAAATGGGAGTCTGTAAAGAAAACACAGGTCAGAGTAAAGTTGTAATTCCTGAAACAAAACAAACACGGAAATTGAAAACGAGCCTACAAGAGAAAAAATAAAATGAAATAAAAGAATAAACGTATCTACAGTCAAAACATAAAACTCAAGCTAAATAAATAAATAACAATAATAAAAAAAAATTAACCAAAACCAAAGAGAGAAAAAAGAACATTAACATCTTGAATAAAAATGAAAAAAAAAAAAAAAATAGAAATTCCTTGCTCTTACAAAACAAAAAAGAAACACTAATGGAAAATGAACATAACACTAAAAAAAGAAAAGTGAAAAAGACACAATTTCCACTATGCTCATAAAAAAAGATGAGAAATACGATACGAAAAAAAAAAAATCTTCGTCTGGCAAAAGGCAAACAGGCAACGAAGAAAACGAGAGCAGTAAAAAAAAAAATAAATAAATAAAAATAAAATAATCAAATAAAAATGAAAAAAAAATCAAAGGTGTAAAAAAGACCATTTTCTCTTAGCAAAAAAAAAAAAAAAAAAAAAAAGACGAATTGAGCACACACACACAAGAAAGATATATACAAAAGAAAAAGTACATAGAATACAAAAACTAAAAAGAATACAAGGAAATGAGTGAATAATAAAAATACACCAATTCCTCCTAATACATAAGAAAAGACGAATTCAAGGAAAAAGTCTCTGACAAAAAAAAAAAGGTAAATAGATAACAAGGAGGAGAAATAAAAATACTTTTCTAGAATAAAAGTTCTGAAGACCATTTCACCCAAAACATGAAAAAAAGTGAAAGAAAAAATAGCTCCTTGTAAGAATAGAATAAATAAACAAATGCTGTCTATCTCAAAAGTAAAAAGAAAAGTAAACAAACAAACAGCAAGTGAAGGAAACAAAAAAAGTATCCCTCTAGAATAAAAAAAAAATATAATAGACTATTTCTGCCCAGCACATGAAAACAAAAAGTAGGAAGTGGGCGGCGAGAAAGTAGGAGGCGTGAGATCCAGTGCGGCAATAACAGGTGATGGGACGCGGGATGCTTTTGGTGTTGATAATCAAATTAACATTTTTATTACCTTTTACGAACTTCAATAATCTAATCGCGCTCTACACATCCCGGGAAAGAGAGATACGTATGCATATAAAAAAGGAGGAACGAAATTAAATAGATAAGTACATAGTGGAAAGTCATCGAATATGTATAGATTTCTTATATCATATTTAAAATTCTTCAGTATGTTTTAAGATCAATGCTAAAAAATAAACTGAACTTAAGAGGGTTTAAAGAAGGATGAGGGATCGAGGACTTTACCTCTTGCGGCGGGACGTCGAAGGAAACAGTTCGAAGATCGACCTTCCTGTAGGAGTCGATGCAAGGGACGACGAAGAAGATACCAGGGCCTTTTGCGCCGCCTTTTAGGAGACGACCGAGGCGGAAGATGACGGCCCTCTCGTACTCCTGAACGACCTGGAGGGAGAAGTGGAGGAAAGGTTAGGAGGGAGTAGGTCATTTTCTCTCTCTCTCTCTCTCTCTCTCTCTCTCTCTCTCTCTCTCTCTCTCTCTCTCTCTCTCTCTCCCTACCTACCTATCTATCTATCTATCTACCCTTAACTAAAACCCTATTTCTCATTTCCTATCCCCTTTCTTCCTCTCGTTCCTCTCTTCGTGCACCATATTCTAGTTTTAGTCTGACCCTTTCTGTGCCTCACTCCGCCTCGCATTCCCGACTCGCCACAGTGTTCCTCATTCCCTCACTCGTACATTCGCACATTCACCCCAAGCTTTGACAGTCCAGGGAATGGCTTTCAATTACAGAGGCACCTGTATCCATGAATCCAATTACTTACCTGCTAATCAGTCAATATACATGCAGACTCACTCCTCTGCATTCATTCGTCAGACAATACTTATAGTTACACAGACAGTTATTACAGTTACGTACACGATACCTGTCAGTGCCTTGTATCTATCACCTCACCTAAGTTTGCACCTTCCCCATCAGTTACCATCTACTGTCTGGTTTTAATTAACAATTCTCACATCCATCAACAACCTCCTAATTGATCTACATACTCGACGTTAGCTTAGTTTATACCAGTGACTTGTATGAATCAACTTATCGGTATTGAATTGTGCGTTGAGTTACCTGTGGTTTGGTTGATTGGTTTATTAAGTGTGTATATTTGTTACATTTCCCTATAGACTCCTTGAATACAAACACTCTTATAAATTACCTTACCTTTAATTAGTTACTTCCATTCTTCCTGCGTCCTCGCTGCACAAGGCTTTCTTCTTCCTCTCATCCCTATTCTGTCCAACTCTCTGATACAAGAGTTAACCAGTACTCTCAATCATGCATACCTTTCTTTGGTAAACTCTGGAACTCCCTGCCTGTTTCTGTATCTCCATCTTCCTACTACTTGACTTCCTTTAAGAGGGAGGTTTCAAGACATACGTCCCTGTCTTTCGGATAATTTTCAACGAATCTTTTAGGAAACTTGCATTTTAAGAGGGCCTTTTCTTTTTATTTTCTGTTGTCCTTGGTTAGTTTCCCTCTTGCATAAAAAATCTTACCTATATCCCTTCCCATGTCTTAACCAGCATCGTAAACTTCTAATTCATCACCATATTGTCTACACTCACTTTCATTCTATTAACCTTACTTTTACTTACCAATCTCCATACCTACCGATATTCCATTATAAAAATCTGGTTAACATACATTCTCCTACCTTACATAACCTTGCACAAACCCTACTACACACACACCCACCCACCCACCCACCCACCCACACACACACACACACACACACACAATCAACATTCTACAAACCCACACGAGGGAATCTGCACCAAAATACCTATCTGATACCTGCCTCATAGCTGCTTTCATCTACCTTATCCCTTTCCACTATCCTACCCTACCCTACCTTCCCTTCGTTTGCCTGCCTGCCTGCCTGCCTGCCTACCTCTGTCTATCCATCTATTCAATTCCCTTCATTTGTATTCCGACCAATGCATCTATTTACCCGTGAGTCGGTGTAGCGCAGCCCTGGGCGAATAAATATCCAATAACGTGGATCTCCATCGCATACATGGCTGCGTGGGTAAACAGGAGGGACAAAGGGAGGCGACACACAATGCGGCGCCTCTAATCAACATTCCCGAACACGTAAGAGACACCTGGACGAGGCAGAGGAATAGGGAATGGTACAGGGGACGAGGAGGAGGAGGAGGAGGAGGAGGAGGAGGTATAGACGAATGAGGAGGAAGAAGACGAGGGTATAAGATAAACGAAACATAACACATGTATGAGGATAAGATCAGAGGATGTAATGAGAGAGAGAGAGAGAGAGAGAGAGTACTATGTGTGGGAAGGTCTACGGGAACAGCCATCTGGATCAACCTCTCTATAAGAACAGCGACGAGAAAGAAAAAGAGGATGAGAATAGAAGATAGAAAAAAAAAAAAAAAAAAACAAGCAGACAAAAGAAGGTGACCCAGCTACCACGAACACCTTCAGCGACCACAGCAGGAGAAAAGAGGACCCATTTATCTCCTATTCTTTTTATCAACACCCTGCTTCTGACACGCTTCGAAGCCTATTGGAACCCGTTATATTGGGAAGGGAGAAGGAACAAGTGGTAAGGTTACTGCTCCTGAGAACCTCGTCCATTATCACCCTTGTCCTTAGCACTGTTTTGATTCTACACCGCCATCTTTTATCATTTAAGTGTAGAGGGTGATGGTGATGGTGGTGGTGTGGGAGTAAACCTTGGTAGACGGGTTTTATGCAGTATATTTGTTAGATGAGGAGGAGGATCAGGAGAGGATGAAAGGGGATAAAGGAGAGATGGAAGATTAAATAGGAAGAAAAGATACCTCCTCTCCTTCTCTTCTTCCTCTTCCAATGTTAATGAAAAGGAGGAGGAGGAGGAGGAGGAGGAGGAGGAGGAGGAGGAGGAGGAGGAGGAGGAGGAGGAGGAGGAGGAGGAGTAGGAGGAGGAGGAGGAGGAGGAGGAGGAGGAGTAGGAGGGGGAGGAGAAGGAGGAGGACTTTTGGAGAGAAGGTGAAAAAAAAGTTACCAGCACGAGGCTTAACCTGTAAACTTAATTAGGTCAAAGTATTTATGTGTTTAATCAACTTCAATAAAAAAAAAGTAGGTGTGTTTTTACCTTGATTACATTCTTAATTATATAAAAAGATATAAATTTCTTGATCATTTTCTATCTGTGAATTGCAAACTGTCCGTGTGTGTGTGTGTGTGTGTGTGTGTCTACAGGTAACCATGCAATCAAACACCTTCACCTTTACACCACAATGACCTTTTCCCATTTGTTCAATTATTTACCAGTTTTTTTTCTTTCCTCTTAAACAATTTCATTTCACAACAGCGCGTATCAAAGCTTTTCTATTCCATTATTGCCGACACTTTCATTTTGTTTTCCACCTTTATTATTTTTCCGTAGTTTTTATCATTACGGTGAAAACTTCTTTTTATTGTTTATGCAATTGACTTTTCTTTCTATAAACGTACACTTCGGTAAAGGTACATCCGATTTCTATTTTTTCATGTTTTTTGGTCAATTTTTGTTGGTACCCGATGAGAGAGAGAGAGAGAGAGAGAGAGAGAGAGAGAGAGAGAGAGAGAGAGAGAGAGAGAGCAATACATACATTCATTCCCGATTTACAGTTGAATATTAAAAGTTTGATGTGATTATTTTTGTTTGATTCAGTGTAAATATTTAATGGGTTTTTCTTTGTGTGTGTGTGTGTGTGTGTGTGTGTGTGTGTGTGTGTGTGTGTGTGTGTGTGTGTGTGTTAATTATAACATCACGTGAATTCCAATCTTCATTTCTCTCTCTCTCTCTCTCTCTCTCTCTCTCTCTCTCTCTCTCTCTCACTCGCTCTAATCTCGCTGTGTCGTAAATCTCAATCTTCATTCACATTTCGGATTCATGTTTGGGAACCGTTTCGCTAAAATTCGAGTGCTATTTCTGAGATGCGTAGATATATTTGTCTGATTAAGTGTCTAATTTGTCTGTCTGCCTGCCTGTTTGTCTTTCTATCTACCTGTCTGTTCACCTGCCAACGCCCCCTTCTCTCTCTCTCTCTCTCTCTCTCTCTCTCTCTCTCTCTCTCTCTCTCTCTCTCTCTGTGTGTGTGTGTGTGTGTGTGTGTGTGTGTGTGTGTGTGTGTGTGTGTGTGTGTGTGTATGTCGTATTATTTTTTCTTAGCGGAAAATACGGAGATTTGTAAACAGTGAGCGATACAAAGTGAAAGGCACCATACACCTTTTTTGAAACACCTGAACGAAGGGAAGTGAAAAACGCTATCTAAGCACTGAACGATACTTTTTGGTAACCAGGTTAAAGCGATAAACGGATCGAGCCCTGACTAAACTAAAAAGAGAAAGAGAGAGAGAGAGAGAGAGAGAGAGAGAGAGAGAGAGAGAGAGAGAGAGAGAGAGAGAGAGAGAGAGAGAGAGAGAGAGAGAGAGAGAGAGAGAGACGATAGAAATACAAATTTAGCTATAAAGGCAGAATTGAGGGAAAAAAATAAATAAAAAAGAAATATATAAGTAGATCTGATTGAAGTATAGATTCACTGTGACCAGAGAGAGAGAGAGAGAGAGAGAGAGAGAGAGAGAGAGAGAGAGAGAGAGAGAGAGAGAGAGAGAGAGAGAGAGAGAGAGAGAGAGAGAGAGAGAGAGAGAGAGAGAGAGAGAGAGAGAATTAAAGAGGAAAGAAGTGACAACATGAGGGAAAGAAAGAAGAAAGAGAGGAAGAAAGAAAGGATGGAAGGCAGGAAAGATAATAAGAATGAAGGAAAGAAAGAAGGAAGAAACAAGAAGGAATGGAAGGAAGGTAACGAAGGGCTAGATTCATCAAGGGTGGAAAAGAGGCTCCAGATGTCCACTGAGGTCAAAAAGAAGCGAGTAGATGAAAGAAAAGGAGAGGAAAAAAGAACCCCACTCGTTTCTCTCTGATCTTTAATTCCTTCTATTTCCTCGAGTGGTTCTCAGTGGCGGCTGGACTCCTATTAACTATTCATCGAGAAGTGAAGAGTATGATCGTGAATTAATGAACTGGTGGGTTGTGGCTGTCAGGTTACTATTCAGTTGACCATAATCGTTTACCTGTCCACCACCACCAAGGCTGTCCTGGCTTAACGGTCTCATCTCAACACTTCCACTGCAATATCAACAATTTACTGCACTGAAGCCATGGTGCACACTCTTTACAAGTATCCCTAAGACAAATAAAGGACGAAATAGAAGAGTTTTCCAATATCCATCCAGAATGTTACTCAGAGACTGTCTTGTCGAAACGATCTCATAGCAACACTCTCACTTCACTATCAACAATTTGCTGCATTAAAACCACACTACGGAATCTTCACAAACACCTACAAGAAAGAAAGAAATAAAAAATGTGAGGTTTCTTGTATGTTACTCAGAAATTGTTATATAGTTTTTGAAAATTTCCAGAGTGGTTTGTGAATAAGGAGTCATGAATCAAGGGGTGATTTCTTCTGTTTTTCATGGCAGAGAGAAAGAACATTCTCAGTCTGTCTTAGAGTCGTTGTTGCCATCTAGTAGCGGTGACAGGTGTTACTAGAAAGGGCAATACTCCTGCTACACTCTATTGGCGACTGTACTCTCCTTTATTGACGGCTACTTGAATGTCTTCAAAATATTACTGTGCTTTATTGGGCATGATTTGTACTAGACTGGTGATTGCACTTAGAATAACACCGTCCTTTGTTGGCCATGAATTGTACTAGACTGGCGAATGTATTTCCCTCTACTGGCTGCCACCTGAATGACTTAGAATACCAATACTGCCCTCTGTCGGCCATGATATATATTAGAATGACAACAACACTGCTCTCTGGTGGTGAATATCTGAATCTTACATTATAACACGACTGTTAAAAAAGCGAAACAGCACGAAAAATCAACTAAAAAGATGGTAGATAGTTGTCATGGAAGCAGCTTACGTGTGATAGGCGAGGCTTGTCAGTACGCCCCTACGACACGGTTTCCACCACTTAGCAAAACATATCACCATGGCAATGTATCCCAGGAAGTATATCTGAGTATCCCTGGGGACGCCTATACCCTTAGGTAACAACCCCCGCGCTGAAGCATTACCCTCATTAACATACGAGGCCGAGATACAAATAATAGCAACAGAAAATGGAAAAAAAAGTTATAGAATATTGAGACATGGAGAAATTTCAGTGATAAGCTATAGCAAGAGAGAGAGAGAGAGAGAGAGAGAGAGAGAGAGAGAGAGAGAGAGAAGCCTGGCAGAGCATTTCCTTACATTTCCTTGAAGGGCACAGGCAGGATATTGCCCACGAAACCAGATGACTTGTTCATTGGCTTATTGAACTGCGTGTATCGACCTCTTGATTAACGTGGCCTCTCTCAGCAGCAGAACAGGAACAGGAACAGGAACAGGAAAATGAAGACGAGAAGTGTGCGTATGACAGGAAGAAAAGGAAAAAGAGTAGACAGGAAGTAAAAGAACAAGAAAAAGCTAAATAAGAAAGGAAGTTTTTGTAAGAGGACGGGGAAAATAAGAACGAAAAGGAAGAGGAAAAGAGGTAAAGGAGTGGACAAGAAGTGACAAAGTAAGAAAAACTGACATAAGAACCAAATTTCTGGAATGCTAAGAGGAACAGTAGTGAAAAGAAGGGGAAAGGGAAAGAGATGAAAGATGAGATGGAAAAGGAGGAATAGTGAACACAGTAAAATAGTGAAAAAAGAGGAAGGAAGAGGAGAAAGAGGAGGAGAAGGAGGGAGGAGAAGGAGGTAGAACAAGAACAGAGGAAGATCAAATCAATTACCTAACACGTAACATAAGAACACTAAGGACAGAGGAAGTTAAGTGGAGTCATTAGTGAGTAATTAATACCTAATGGGGAAGTCTTGTATATACGTCGTTAGCCCAGTGACTCGTGATACTCTCTGTTAATAACGACAGGAGAGACTTAAGAGACAGTATTAGCTTGCCTTTACCTAATACCTGGAAATTGCTTTTTTTTCTTTACTTCTAGGGTTGTCTTTAACTAAATTTCAGAGCACTGTAAAAGAAACCTTGCATGAACACGTGAAAAAAGAAAACTGTGTGTTAAATTCGACTTTTTACGCTACGAAACTGATTTTTGAGACTAATACAAAAGGAAAAAAATAACTGTTTAGAAAGTTGTAGGTGACAACACACACACACACACACACACACACACACACACACACACACACACACACACACACACACACACACACACACACACACACACACACACACACACACACACACACACACACACACACACACACACATACAGTATAAACCCCTCATTATTTAAAGCTTTGGAGATAATCAGTTTGTCAGAAAGTATTTTTCTAAATGACGGAGCAGAAGTATGGGGAGTGTGGGGCAGTTACAATGACCACACACACACACACACACACACACACGTACATGCATACATACATAAAACCTCAAAATCTCCCTTGGCTTAAGTACAAACTGTTACGAACTCAATTTCAGAATAGCTTCAATCCAACAGCTGTTTCACACCGACACATCACCACCACCACCACCACTACCACCACCACCACAACTTTCTCTCATATATAATTTCAACTTAGCAGCGTCAAGAACTTTTTTGCACCCTCTTCTATCATACGAAGGCAGTTCAGGGTGCGGAAAGTTCCTAGGTACGTAGGACCGCCATCACGGAAGCAGTTTTGGGACGATTTCGGAGCAGTTTCGGGTCGCAATACAAAGAAATTATTTGGTGTTTCAATTTAACAGTATATTTTCGCCACCAAATGACTCTCCCGTATTCTGAAACCCACTGCTCTCTCATTAAGACTATTTTTCAAAGGTCACAAAGAGGATTAGCCGGGTTCTCAAGAGTTTTCTCCTTCATCATGTAAAAATCTTGTTAATCTATCACCACAACAGTAAATAAAACACCCTTAACGCTTTCAATACTGTGACGCATTTCTACCGTGATTTTTGGGAACGATTAGACGATTTTATTTGCATTAGGATGGGTCTATGGGGATGAAAAGAATAATGGCCAGAGTCTTTAATATTCTAATTCAAAGATGTATTTCTGAAGCTGTATAGAATTTCCAAAATAGTAACCAGAAGAGATATGAAAACGCGTCCTGGTACTAAAGAGACTGAGTAGCTATACTGAGGCTTTTTGAATATATTGAAGATGTGACGTAGGAGTGTTTAAAAATATTGCGAATGTGATGGAATTTTATATATCTCTTTGTTTTGACACTGTGACTTTATCATCAAATTTTAAACATCACTACAATTTCTCCCATTCTGTCACAATATTCCTCTTATTTTTTTTTCTCTTCTCTGTTTTATCATGTTTGTTTCCTCCCCCTTTTCTAACTCTTTCGTCATGTTCACTATCACTTCTCACTGTTTCCAATACAGACAGTTCCTTTAATTTTTCGTGTCTTTTTTCGTTAACTCTACGTTCTTCCCTCCCTCCTCTCTCTCTCTCTCTCTCTCTCTCTCTCTCTCTCTCTCTCTCTCTCTCTCTCTCTCTCTCTCTCTCTCTCTCTCCCTCTCCCCAAACTCTACCTATCACTTTTCACCTTTTCATTTTTGTTTCGTGTTTCTCTTTTCCTGCCACTACTCTTTTTTCCTTGTCTCCCCTTTCACGTGTCTTTCCCTTTTTTTTTGTAGTGTCTTTTCATTTGTCTATTCCTTTTCCCCTTCTTTTTTTTAACGTTCCTCTTCCCTTTTATTTTTTTTTTCCATGCCTGTCTTTTCTTATTCTATTTCTCCACCATCGAATGACTATTTTATCCTTCACCTTTCCCTTTATCGTAATATTCTAATTTTCTGCCCTTTTCCCTTTTTTTTTCTATTTGATTGTTTACCTTTTATTATATTCTTTTTATCACCAACACCTGAGTCTACCTTATAATTCTTCCTTTATTTCAATTTCTATCACTATCTGTCACAAAGATCTCTGAATTTGAACCAGTCTCTGTTACGAAGACCCTTGAAACTCTCCATATAGACACGCAGATTCTTTCCTCAGACTTCTAAACCTTCTTATAGACACTGGAACCTTTAAATAACCCGAGATCTTTCCTATATAGATCCCCGAAACCTTCTAAAGAGATCCATGCTATACTAAAGAAAAGAAAAATCCTGCTTTACTGTGCTAGAGAGAGAGAGAGAGAGAGAGAGAGAGAGAGAGAGAGAGAGAGAGAGAGAGAGAGAGAGAGAGAGGGCAATTAATTTCAATCACAGTATACCTAAGTTACAAACACAGTTCTCAAGTTTCAACACATATGTAATTCAGTATTTCTTTTAAACAGGAAAATGAAGAGCTAGAATTAATCTTGATGCCGCCAACAGCCAGTAGCAGCACCCACCCACCCACCCACTCACTCACTCACTCACTCACTCACTCGCTTCCCCATTACCTCCCTCATTCATGGGAAATATAAGAAGAAAGACTGGAACTGAAAAATTTAAAATGAAATGTAAGTAGAAATGCTCAAGTATTCGAAATGTCACGAGAGAGAGAGAGAGAGAGAGAGAGAGAGAGAGAGAGAGAGAGAGAGAGAGAGAGAGAGCGCTATTAAAGGGGCTACATCAGTCCACAACACACGCCTGCGACGGACACTGCGTGCATGAGAGAGAGAGAGAGAGAGAGAGAGAGAGAGAGAGAGAGAGAGAGAGAGAGAGAGAGAGAGAGAGTGTGTGTGTGTGTGTGTGTGTGTGTGTGTGTGTGTGTGTGTGTGTGTGTGTGTGTGTGTGTGTGTGTGTGTGTTTCCACCTGAATGTGTGTGGACGTGCTGATATAAGCCTTATGAAACACACACACACACACACACACACACACACACACACACACACACACACACACACACACACACACACACACACACACACACGCACGAGAAGGCCAAATTAACATCAACACTGAGAAAAGTGGAAATGAATAACAATGATAACTTAAAATAAAAAAAAAAAAAAAAACTACTGACAATACATAGGTCCATTTCGCGCTTAACTTTCCGATGACTGAGCCCATAATATAATACATAATACAAATAACACAAAGAGAGTGCCATAATCTTCCATCAGGCATTTGAGACGCATAGAAAGGCACGGACAAGGAAGAGCAAGTCACAGGAAGGCACGGAGGAGCACGGGAAGGTCACACGAAGAGATCACACAACACAAACACATTTAACAACAAAAAGAACCTAATAGAACCTCACACTCGGAATCTAAACTCAAACAAATACTCGTGACTCATAACTCCATTAATAGAGGACTCGATTCTCTTTACGTAGCATTGAATTCTCTTTGCTTTTAATATAAATGTTTTAAGGAATCGACGTGCCTTTATGAGATCATTTGCTGAAGTCACCGCGTCGAATATTCAAGCGACGAGGAAATGACGTCGTTAAGGGCCAGAATATTGGTTTCTATCACCTGTTCTGACCCTTACGTGCCTCAGTCCTCCACGCCCTCACGCCTACACGGACCCTCCACTTGTTGACGGCTTGGGGAGGGTTAGGAGATGTCTAAAGATCGACAGAGGTCACGGGCGAGCGGGGGTAGGAAAGGGAAGGGGAAAGGAAGGGAATGGGAGAGAAAGAAAAGGAGTAAAAAGAAATGTGTATAAAAAGAACAATTATGAATACTTCTGGCACGCTGATCCCTCTCCATTCTTCCGTTGCTGTTCCTCTTTCTCTTCCCTCCTATTTTATTTCCCTTTTCCTTCATGTTTTTTGAGTTGATGCAGTTTAGTTTAGGGGTTGAAATCGTGTGAAATTGTTCCTTTGTCCTGGTGTTAAAAGGTCAATCTGTCATGAGTGTTTTAGTTGAAGTTAAAAATAGTATAGCGTTGTAGTAGTAGTAGTAGTGGGATAGCAGCAGCAGTAGTAGTAGTAGTAGTAGTAGTAGTAGTAGTAGTGGTAGTGGTAGTGGTAGTGGTAGTAGTAGTAGTAGTAGTAGTAGTATTAGTAGAAGAAGAAGGAGTAGTAATAGTAGTAGTTATTGTTGTTCATCTTATATTACTTTTACTCGTTCCTCTCTCTCTCTCTCTCTCTCTCTCTCTCTCTCTCTCTCTCTCTCTCTCTCTCTCTCCATTCCTCTTTCTCTCCTCCCACGACCCTGATTCTTACTCTTCTCAATATTAAAGACAGTATACATTAAAACTCCACAGACGCGAGGAAAGAGGTAAGGACAGAGAGAGAGAGAGAGGGAGGAGGAGGAGAGAGAGAGAGAGGAGAGGTGGAAGGGATTGGATCTGGGTGATAGACGAGCAAAGCTTAAGCATAACTAATGATCTCTTATCGCGGGAGCATCCAATCTCACCCTGTCAAGAAGGTTTGGTTTGTCTCTCTCTCTCTCTCTCTCTCTCTCTCTCTCTCTCTCTTTATGGGGTCTTGAACGGGTCTAAATCTCATTCCTTATACATTCAGGATTACAGACTCACTCGTGGTTTTCGATCCGCTTACTGAACGTTGAAAGACTACGTGAAACTCTTACTGTACCTCGCTACCTATCGCTCCCAGACTTCTTCAGCGCAGATCATCAGAAAAAAAGGAGACTGGGAGGTTTTTTTTTTTTTTTTACATGAGAGAATTCATATTTGCGACTTCACTTCCTTCTTCCGGAGTTTTGCTTTTTTTTTTTTCTCTCGTTATTTTTGCGAGGAAATTGCGAGTAGATTGTATAGTTTTGTTATGTTTATTGGAAAAGGCTGATTTTTCTTCTTTTTATGTTTTTTTTTTTTCTAAGCCTTAACCCCTTCAGTACCATGACACGTTTCTATATTAATTCTGGTTACAATTTGGGTGATTTTACACAGCTTCAGAAACTTATGTGAGGATTAAAATGGTGAAGACTCTGGCCATTAATCTTCTGACCTCCAGAGACCTTTCCTAATGCTAATCAAATATTCTAATCACATCCAAACCTCAAGGTAAAAATGCGTGCCAGTACTGAAAGGGTTAATAAAGAAAAAGGCGTTATTTAGCTGAGGAAGTAGCGGTGTATGATTTTCGTTTTCTAGTACTACTGGAATTTTACATTTTCTTTTAGCACTTATTGATTCATTGACAACTGATTCGGTGACTCCTGAAAAGTGGATCATAATAGTGTCACGCGTGCAGAACTTGAGAGTATAAACATTAATACAACCAAATATAACATACAAATTGAATATACAAATCGAAAAAAAATATATAACTAAAATCAAATGTAATATATGTGAAACAAGAAACTCGAAACATTGATGGAAGACACGATACAGGGAAACTGAATCTACAATCAATGAAAGCCAAGACACAAGACGAAATTGATGCAAGAAATAGTGAATGATTTGCGATTGAAAGCTATCCGAAAAAAATAAAACAGATTCACATACACCGCCTGCTTTCGTGTCAACAACAATGCAAACAACAAAACGCAGTATCAACAACAAGCAAATTAATTACAAAAATCGAGAGAATTATTTGCGATTATTTCTGTCACGCCCCATTGAAAGCTAACTAACAAATGAAATGACCCAACAATGACCTGATCTGCTCCCAACAACATTACAAACAACAACAACAATAACAAACAAATTAAAGCTAAAATTTGAGTTAATAGTGTAGGATTACTTTTGTCAAGCCGAATAAAAGCTAACGAATAGAAAAAAAATCTCAAATAAACTGCCAGGTATCGTCTCAACATAAATGAAAAAAAAAAAAAACGAAAAATAACGAAAGCAAGAAAACAGAAGCCAAATATCGAGTTAATAGTGTAGGATTATTTCTGTCACATCAAATAAAATCTAATGAATAAAAAAAAAATCTCAAATAAACTGCCAGGTATCGTCTCAACAAATATGAGAAAAAAAAAATAACGAATGCAAGAAAACAGAAGCCAAATATCAAGTTAATAGAGTAGGATTATTTCTGTCGCGTCCCATGAGAGTCGCCCAGTAAACAAAACCTACCCACCTAAGCTGCCCGGTGTGGTCTCGATAACAATGCATCAGTGTGGCGGTGGTGGAGTCAATCAGGCGCCGCGCGATGGAAGACTAGAAGACTCTCGCCCCAAAGTGGAAACTCGATATATGCAAATTGGTCTCGGTAGCGGAAATCAATGTATGAAAATCAATATTTCAATGGTGTTCCTCGAGCGACAAATTCGTCTCATTACGGAACGTGACAGCGCGGAAAACTGCCCTTGGATTCATCTCTCTCTCTCTCTCTCTCTCTCTCTCTCTCTCTCTCTCTCTTTAATATGAACGTTTTACATTTACAACTCGCTTTCGTGATCGTTTTTGCTTCTATAAGGCACACTACTATATTGTCACTGTAGAAGTATATACGTTCTAAAATACATAGTTTCAGTATATACTCTCTATACGCATCTGTATTTTTACTTTCAACATTCACGATTTTGTCACATGAACCTTTCTCTTTTATCCTGGACGATAACGCTTATCATCACCGTGTATATGAGCTAAAATACACCTAAAATTAATCACATACTCGATACGCTCACTCGAAATTATACGTAAGGGGGCGAAACGAGCTTTAATTTGCATACATACTGAGTCTAGTACAAAGAAGATCCGAGTTTGCGCGCAGTTGTACATGAAATAAGATTAGCGAGCCTTCGTCAGGAGCATTAAACTCGAATATGGGTAAAACTATTGCAGGTAAAAGTAATTAGAAAATATTACACCTGCATGAGGAGGTGAACAGGGGAGATAGAAATGAAGAAAAAGGAAGAGAAAGTTGTAGGGAAGGGAAGGTAAGAATGTTAATTATGAAATGTAGGAGTGTGGAAGAGGAATAGGGAAGATAGGGTAGGCATAACAAAGGAAGAGAAAGAAGAGGGAAGTGTCAATTAAAGTGTTGTAAAGAGGAGGAGGAAGCAGGAATGGGCAAGATGAAGAGGAAGAGAGAAAAGGAGAGAGAGAGTAAGGGGAAACGAAAGAAAGGGAAAGAAGGGGAAGGGGTGGAAGGGAGGAATGGGAAGAAGAAGCAAGTGTCAATCATAAAGTGTTATTAAAGAGGAGGAGAAAGTGGGAATGGGCAAGAGGAAGAAGGAGATAGGAAAGGAGAGGAAAGGTACGGGAATGCGAAAGAAGGGGATGGAAAGGGAAGAGAAAGGGGAAGGAATGGGAAGAAGAAGCAAGTGTCAGTCATAAAGTGATGAAAAGAGGGGTGAAAGTGGGAATGGGCAAGGAGAAGAGGAAGAGAGGGAAGGAGAGGAGAGATAAGGGGAAGCCAAAGAAGGGGAATGAAGGGGAAGGGATGGAAGGGGAAGAGTATCAGGTATGAAGTGTTGGAAAGTCTAGCTGAATCTTGCTTGTACATCGGGCAATCTCTTGTTAATTGGGTTATCGCGCAGCAAACCTATTGGATTTTAGGGCTTTTGAACTATTTATTCGTCTCATCTTCGTCCGTTCCCCTTCTCTCTCTCTCTCTTTCTCTCTCTCTCTCTCTCTCTCTCTCTCTCTCTCTCTCTCTCTCTCTCTCTCTCTCTCTCTCTCTCTCTCTCTCTCTCTCTCTCTCTCTCTGCGGAGTGAGCGAACCACTGCGACACGGTCCTAACTTTTCTGAGATTTGCATGTATTATACACAGTTTCACTCGACTTTTCGTTGTTTTTCTTTTCTTTCTGTCTTTTTCCAAGTTTTCACCCACTTTTTTTTTTTTTTGCTTTTTCTTTAAGTATTTTCTTTTCTTGCAGTTCGCCAAAATCGTTCCTTGATTAGTTGATTGGACTGTTTTGTTTTGTTTTTATTGGTTTTGTTTCGATGTTTTTTTTTTCTTGACTTGTGTACTTATAGTTTCCTGGTGACGATATTAATTTAAATCATTAAATAATTTTTTTTGGCTGCCTTCATTTGTATATATTACTGTTTCAGATTACAAATGGTGGCAGTGGTTGGATATATTGAGATTTGTTGATATGCTGTAGATTACTAATACTAATTTTTACTACTACTACTACTACTACTACTACTACTACTACTACTACTACTACTACTACTACTACTACTACTACTACTACTACTACTACTACTACTACTACTACTACTACTACTACTACTACTACTACTACTACTACTACTACTACTACTACTACTACTACTACTACTACTACTACTACTACTACTACTACGACTACTACTACCACTACTACTACTGTCACTTCCACTACTAATGAATGTGACTAGGTTTAACACTGAGAAATGAAGTAAATTTGAGGAAAACGTGATGCATCCAAGTTTTCCTGCCATTCTTTTTCTTCTGACTTTTCAAACATGAATGCTTAGGAAAACAAGAAAATTCAATTACAGGTGGACGAGAAAACATGAGCAGGAATGAAATAAAAGAGGGATGTTTGAAGAGAACGTATTTAATTGGATATTCTCCCCCCCCTTCTCTCTCTCTCTCTCTCTCTGAAAAACTCTAGCTTAGCAAAACAGGAGTATTCTGTTAAGAAGTCCAAAAAATATTGACATTTGTGAAAGAAAAGTAAAAAAATTTAAAAACAGTGCAATGTCGCATTCGAGTATTGTCCCTCCTTCCCTCCCTCCCCACCTCTCTCTCTCTCTCTCTCTCTCTCTCTCTCTCTCTCTCTCTCTCTCTCTCTCTCTCTTCCTGTTTAAGCCAACGATGTCCTGCAAATATTACCGGAAACGTAAAAATAAACTGGTAGAACGATATTGTGGTTCAAGAAAGTGAAAAATATGCGATTCCTTTCAAAATAGAAAAATAAATAAATAAATAAATAAAACAAATAAGAAATAAGAAAAAAACACCTTGAAATTCATTGCAAAAAGACATTCCCGTTTTCTTTTCTTTTTCTTTTTTCCTTATACATATTGAAATGACACATACATCCGTGCATACAGCCAGACATACATGCATAACGGCAGGGCGATTCAGACAACGACGTGGTTATACATGGATGAATGTGTATGCCCTCCTCCTCTTCTTCCTCTTCTTCTTCTTCTTCTTCTTTCTTCTTCTCTTCTTTTTTTCTTCTTCTTGCTCTCTTTTGTCATTGTTTTTTCTTCTCGTTCTCGTAACTGTTCTTCTTGTTCGTCTTGTTTTTCTTGCGTTTCTTGTTTTTTTCTTTTATTGTTCATGATTTTATTGTTGTTGTTTTTCTTTATCTTCTTTTCATCATCATCATCATCATCATAATCTTCATCATCATCATCATCATCATCTGCTTTTTCTCCTTCATCTTCTTCTTCTTCTTCTTCTTCTTCTTCTTCTTCTTCTTCTTCTCCTTCCTCTTTATTTTTTTTCTTCTTCTTCTTCTTCTTCCTCCTCTTCCTCTTCTTCTTCCTCCTCCTCCTCCTCCTCCTCCTCCTCCTCCTCCTCCTACGCACTGCTATTATTCTTACTATCCCTTTTTGAATTCAGGGGCGTTCGCATCAGTTCGGATAATTGAGGAGAGAGAGAGAGAGAGAGAGAGAGAGAGAGAGAGAGAGAGAGAGAGAGACTTGGGATAATTATCGGCTCCGGATCAGTGTGGTTCGAATCACTGAATCAGTAAATCTTTCTCTTGTTGTTGTTTTGCTTCTCACTTTCGTGTTTTAATGTTTTCTGTTATATCTGATGAGTTGGTTTCCTCCTCCTCCTCTCCTCTCCTCTCCTCCTCCTCCTCCTCCTCCTCCTCCTCCTTCTTCCTCTTTCATTATCTCCCTTTTTTTCTTTTAAATTCGTTGGTTTCGGAACACAGGACGGCTTCGGTTCGAGGTCTTGAGGAGGCTGACGGAGGCAAGGAAATAATGAAGGTATTAACTGTCATCATGCTGCTGTTGATAATGAAACTGATGAGGGAAAGAGAGGAAGAAAGAGGACGAGGAAGACTATTTCTTTTTTTCCATGAGCGTGTGCATGTTTCATTAGAGAAGGAGGACGGAGGAGGAGGAGGAGGAGGAGGAGGAGGAAGAGGATGAGGAGGGGGAACGCTGGGTGGGGAGAGATACAACAAAGCTAATAATTTTACGCTAATAAAGTTTTCATATATTAATGCAATTTCCTGAGAGAGAGAGAGAGAGAGAGAGAGAGAGAGAGAGAGAGAGAGAGAAAGAGAATCTATATTGTCGTTGGATATTGTGACACCCAAAACTCTTCTTCCTCTCCATTGGTGCAAAATAACTCCCCGGCCACCAATGAGAGTGAGGCGCCAAACATTGAGAGGCGATGATTGGTCCAGGGATTTGCGGGAAGAGCTTGCCATTGGCTGCTCCCGGTATTATGAGCCTTAAGTCCCCTGTTTGTAAGGGCCAGAATATTCCCAGATATTGCCTTTGTATTCACTGAGAGAGAGAGAGAGAGAGAGAGAGAGAGAGAGAGAGAGAGAGAGAGAGAGAGTTTTCGTTCAAGTGTCTCTAATTTGTCGTTCAAGAACAAAGAAAATTGAAAAAAATTGTTTCTCTCTCTCTCTCTCTCTCTCTCTCTCTGTGTGTGTGTGTGTGTGTGTGTGTGTGTGTGTGTGTGTGTGTGTGTGCAATCAACAACAAAAATAACAAAAAAGCAACACCAATAAAAGCAATCACAATTATGTATCATTATATATCACAGTTTTATTCACAAAATTTGATGAGAGAAAAATGTGCAAGAAAATTTTATCCTGTGTGTGTGTGTGTGTGTGTGTGTGTGTGTGTGTGTGTGTGAGAGAGAGAGAGAGAGAGAGAGAGAGAGAGAGAGAGAGAGAGAGAGAGAGAGAGAGAGAGAGAGGAATGGGCGAAGGGAAGGAGGAAAAAAGGAGGATATTTGGCGATGTATTTGATGTCAACATAGCGATGAGAGAGAGAGAGAGAGAGAGAGAGAGAGAGAGAGAGAGAGAGAGAGAGAGAGAGAGAAACGATATATTTGCTCTCATCCATTTCCTCAATATTCGCTACCTACATTTCTTTTTTCTTCTCATATTTTCCCTCACGCAAAATATTCCTCCATGCACTGTTTCCCTCGATTGTTTTCCTCCGCGCTTCCTTTCCCCTTCCAGATGAATTTTTCCTCCTCCAAGACTGCATATTTCTGTGTCTGTCTGTCTGTCTGTCTGTCCAGTTTGTCTGTCTGTGTGTCTGTGTGTCTGTTTGTCAATCTAGCACCTTATTTTGTTTCACTTTTATTTCTTCGTCCTATTTGCATTTATTTTCTGTCTATCTGTCACTTTATCTGTCTGTTTGTTTGTCTATCTCTGCCTCTATATATGTAGTATCCGTCTGTCTGTCTGTCCGTCTGTGTTCTTATTTGAAATGGATATAAATTTTTTGGTATGAAATCGTGCAGATATTAACCATTTTATATTTTTTGCAATTCAGAAACCCCTCTCTCTCTCTCTCTCTCTCAACACGGCAAGCCTCTCCGCACCAGGCCTCGTCAATCTCTCTCCATCTCCTGCTTCCACTCCACCTCCTTCCCTCCACCTCCTCCTCCGAGCCGCCCAATCCATCAGGTGCCTGAGTAATGAACCTCCACATTTGCTTCCTCAACTCTCGCCTCACAAAACCAGCCAATCTTCTCTCAACAGTGTCACCAAAATTTTCCCATGGTCCTATCGTCGCTTTTACATCCCTCCCTTACTCCTCCTCTTCTTCTTCTTCTTCCTCCTGATGTTTGTCTCTCGCTCTCGTCTCCTCCACCTCCTCTTCCTCCTTCTCCTCCTCTTCCTCCTCTTCAGTCTGCTTTTAATTGGTGTCTTCGCGTGTTTTTTTGCGTGTTTGTTTTGTTTTTCTGTTTGGTTTTGTTTTTTTCCTTCTTTCTTGTGATGTTTCTGTTTTTTTCTTGTCTTGTTTCTAATTGTGTTGTGTTCGTGTCGTCGGTCGGTCGGTCTCTCTCTCTCTCTCTCTCTCTCTGTGTGTGTGTGTGTGTGTGTGTGTGTGTGTGAGGTGGGGGAGAGAGGCTAAAAATAGAGCGCGTGAGTTAAATGGCGTCGTAACACACACACACACACACACACACACACACACACACACCCTTGCATCACAGCCTCTACAAAAAACAAAAAGAAGAGAGTTAATCAAGAAAAAAAAAGATAAAATTTTAGTAACATCCGCATTGAAAAAATAAGAGAAAAAAGTAGAAATTGAGGAGTGAAGTAAATAAATAGATAAAAATAAATTGAAGAGTTAATCACAGCTGGACAAAAGGCTTAAATTTCCGCCATTACGGTTGCCAGCTTCGTTTTTCCGAACCTTTTGATCCAATCCCTTTTAACTCGCATCAACTATTTTCATGATAAATTTCATGACCAAAATGTAGGAGTCTGGCATTTTCGTTCACAATATTTTATAGCATCAAAGGGAAGTATTTTACCCACCTTCTCTCCCTCCCTTTCCTTACCTCTCTCTCTCTCTCTCTCTCTCTCTCTCTCTCTCTCTCTCTCTCTCTCTCTCTCTCTCTCTCTCTCACTTAGATCGCTATAGCTATTTCGTTATGATGTAAGTGAATGGAGTCTTTTTGAGTTGATACTAGCAATAACATTAATAGGAATGGCACTACCAGTAACAAACGATAACTAATAAAACTATTAAGAAGTAGAATAGTAGTAGTAGTAGTAGTAGTAGTAGTAGTAGTAGTAGTAGTAGTAGTTGTAGTAGTTAATAAAAACAACAACAACAACAACAAAAACAACAACAACAATAATAATTATAATAATAGTAATAATGAAAATAATAATAATAATAACAATAATAATAATAATAATAATAATAATAATAATAATAATAATAATAATAATAATAATAATAATAATAATAATGATTACTCTTACTAATATCATAATTTTCTTATTACAAAATTTTCCTAATTTTGTACACATGAAATATATTTCTCTCCCTCTTCCTCCTTCCCTCTCTCTCTCTCTCTCTCTCTCTCTCTC
>NC_059289.1:4220103-4222603 GCF_017591435.1 Portunus trituberculatus | reverse complement strand
AGAAGTGAAAAAGAAGAGGAAGAAGAAGACGACGAGGACTACAAGGAAGACGTTCAAACACCTACAGAATCTGGGACATCAAATTAAGGGCATTGGAACCTCTTTTAGAATCGAACTCGCCCTCCTCCTCCTCCTCCTCCTCCTCCTCCTTGGTGTTTCGCTTGGTAGAGTTTTCAAACTTTAAGAATCCAATACGATGGACTGTTAAGGGAGAGAACGAGATGGGGGAGAGAGAAGAGAGGGAAGAGGAGGAGAGTGAAGGCAAACCACTCATCACTATTGTTATCTCTCACTTACACTCATCTTTACTTATTCCTCCTTCTCTCTCTCTCTCTCTCTCTCTCTCTCTCTCTCTCTCTCTCTCTTATCTTCTTCCCACTTTTCCTCCCACTTTTAGTCGCTTACCTACGTTCGCCTGCCCAGCACAGGTGTGTAGGAGGAGGAGGAGAAGGAGGAAGAAGAAAAGATGAAGGTGGAGGAAGATAATATTTAAAATTATTAGACCGTGAATTATCTGTGAAAATGAAAATGTTTTACGGGTTGGGAAACAGAGTGGTTGGAGGAAGGAGGAGTAGGAGGAGGAGGAGGAGGAGGAGGAGGAGGAGGAGGAGGAGGAGGAAGAGGAAGAGGAAGAGGAAGAGGAGGAGGAGGAGGAGGAGGAGGAGGAGAAGGTCTGGATGTAGTAAATATTGAGCGCTTTTATTGCAATGATACAAAATAAATTCCCTGTGTGCTGTCATCTGTGTGTTGCAGTGTTGCGTCATGCTTAAGATGGTGAGCGGGTGAAGTAAGTATTACAGCGTTACAGAGTGATACACAGACACCCATAAGCCCTTTAGTATTGCAGTGCGTGCTTTTTTAATCCCTTCAGTGCTATGACGCTTTTTCATATTCATTCTGCTTACTATCTGGTGATTTCATACAGCTTCAGAAACACATAGGGGGGGTTAAAATAGTAAAGACTTTGGCTATTAATCTTATGACCTCCATAAACCCTTCATAATGTTAATAAAATCGTCTAATCATACCCAAACTAATGGTAAAAGTGCGTCATAGTACCGAAGGGGTTAATACAGGAGGGAAATTCAAGGCAAAGGGAACAAAAACGACTAAACAAAAAGGCTCACTTAGATGCCAATTCCCAAGCAGGTCCGAGAGAGTTAGCCACAGGAATGGGATAGATGTCTTGAATGTCTTAAATGAATATCTGAGAAGTTTCTGGTAGATATTGTAAGTATTGTAAGTATTGCGACATAAAAGATCCTAGAGTGTTGCGGAGTTACATATGACTCTACGTAGTGTTGCAGTGTGTTACATAGTACTGTATAACGTGTTGAAACATGTTCTGCAAGTATTAAGTTAAAAATAATTCTTCAGATAGCGTTACCGGAGTGTTGAAGAGTTACAGTTACTTATATAGTGTTGCATTTTGTTTTTGGGTGTAGTAGTGCAGTTATGAATGATATAGTGTTGCAGTGTTGCGCTGGGTGTTGCAGGGCGTTGTGTGTAGTGTTCCGAAGAGCTGGTGGGCGAGGCAATGACTTGGTAAGGATGAGCGGTCACAGTGGTGCAATATGTGTTCTGCTCGTGTTCTGTACGTGTTGCTGGGTCTACTTTAACCCTGTCACTAAATGCTAACTAACTAACTGACTGACTGATTGACTGACTGACTGACTGAAATGCTTGTTATGTTCAAAACTCCATTTGGTACTTTTTCCCTTTTTTTGTTATTTGGTTAACGATGTTTTTCAAGTTATCAATTCGCTTCACAGTTTAGTCAATATTTATCATCTATTATAACTTTTGTTTGCTATTTTCAGGTTGATTTGATAATGAAACGATTTGACCTTTTCCCTTCCCATTTATTTTCATTCTATTTTGTCACTTGATTTTATTCTCGAACGCTTCATATTCATAGTTTCATCAAAATTTGCTTATATTTCTCATTCGACATTTTAAATTTTCATATTTTCGTAGTCTAACTTTACAACATATTTACAATTTTTCTTACATTCTGAATAATTTCAAGTATTTTTTATTATTTTTTTCTTTCCGTTACATTTCGCCAGAATTTCGTTATGATTTAGTTTTAGGATACACACACACACACACGCACACACACACACACACACACACACACACACACACACACACACACACACACACACACACACACACACACACACACACACACACACTCTCTCTCTCTCTCTCTCTCTCTCATTACTTATTCACATCAGCCTTGCATCTACACGATAAAACATTCCAGTCTTCCTTTTTCATCATCTAAATCCCAACCTGTGACGTCATCTACATTTATTTGCTTGAGTGACATCACCTGCATTTTCTGCTCGCTAATCCCTCACCCGCTACCCACAAGCACAACTGTTTCACCTGGCCCTTCCTACAATTCCTTCCTTTCACCCTCCTGTCGACGCGCATTCCCTCACTAATAACCTTATGAATTATGCCTTTGATACCGACAGCTCATTTTTTCCTC
>NC_059289.1:4202603-4212603 GCF_017591435.1 Portunus trituberculatus | reverse complement strand
ATAAAATAAAAACAATGGTGGTGGTGTGAAGGGAAAAAGATAAATTATTCAGAGAAGGAATGAAGGTAACAAAAAAAAAACACTGCTTTTAATTAAGGATAGAGAGAGAGAGAGAGAGAGAGAGAGAGAGAGAGAGAGAGAGAGAGAGAGAGAGAGAGAGAGAGAGAGAGAAATATACATAATTAATCCATACAATATAATCCGTTTAGTCACGTGTCGATTCATCACGCGGAGAGAAAAAACAAAAAAATCATAGAAAAAAAAAAAGTTCATTATATTACGAGACTATAAATAGAAGCATGTTATTCCAGAGGTTGAAATAAACGTGACGTCTTTCCCCTCAGCCAATCAGAGGAGAGAACGCCCACTACGTCATTATCGTTTGTCCAATCAGAGTTCAGTATCACACGGGGCCTGTTCTGACGTCACTAGCAGCCACCCAATCACAGAACGCCATTTCCATCCATCATAAACAGCTTTCTGGGAGGAGAGAGAGAGAGAGAGAGAGAGAGAGAGAGAGAGAGGAAGCAAAAGGAGAATAATGAGAGAGGAAGACAAGAAGAGAGAGAGAAAGGAACAAAGAGTAAGGGGAAATATTAAAGTAAGCAAAGAGGAAATAGAGAAGAAGGAAAGAGAATAAAAAATGAGATAATGGAAGAGAGGAAGGAAAAAAAACGTTAAGAGAGATATGATAGATAGAAAAGAAGGATAGGAGAACAGAAAAAAGAAAAGAGAGAAAGGAGACAAGGATAAAGAGAGGGAAGAAGGGGAGAAAGGTGGATAAAAGGGAGCTGATGACGAGAGGGAGAGAGATGAATGGGAGGGATGAAAGGAGAGAGAGAGAGAGAGAGAGAGAGAGAGAGAGAGAGAGACTAAACTCCACTTTAGAATTAGATTTTCTCTTTTTTTCTCTCTCTCTCTCTCTCTCTCTCACAAAGTTGTTTAATTGATCCTCCAAGAGTGTATGGAGGAAAGGAGAGAAGAGACATATCCTCCTCCTCCTCCTCCTCCTCCTCCTCCTCCTCTTCTGCCCCCTATCCTGCAAATGCTAAGAGGATTGTGGTTAAAAAGACGTCTTCTCGAATCATTGTTTAGCGAATCTCTCTCTCTCTCTCTCTCTCTCTCTCTCTCTCTCTCTCTCTCTCTCTCTCTCTCTCTCTCTGTCTCTCTCACCTAACAGCTGGTTTGATAGTTTCAGTCTGGAAATGAATTGGTAAAATGACGGGAGCGATTCTTCTTTGTCCTCCTTCCCACCCTCCTCTCTCTCTCTCTCTCTCTCTCTCTCTCTCTCTCTCTCTCTCTCTCTCTCTCTCTCAGGATTGATGGCTTATCACAAACGCTTCTTTCTTTTAAATCTCTTGGTGTTCTTTACATCCAATCCTCTTTCCTTCCTTCTTTCTTTAATTTTCTGCTTTCTTGTCCTTCCTTTTTTACATTTAATTTTACTTTTCTTCTTTCTTTTCCTTCCTTTCATTTACTTTTAATTTTCTGCTTTCTTTTCCTTCCCTTCTTTCATTTATTTTTAGTTTTCTCCTTTCTTTTCCTTCCTTTCATTTACCTTTCGTTCCTTTCTTTCATTTACTTTAGTTTCCTCACTTTTCTTACTTTTATTGTATTTCCCTTGGGTGACTCTCTCTTCTAACCATTTCTTCATTTTCTTCCTGCATCTTCGGTCCTCCTCTTCCTCCTCTTCCTCCTTCTCCTCTTCCTCCTCATTTGGTCCCTCAAGGGTCTCCCGAGAGAGGATCCTTCCCGCCAATTTCTGTGGGAATCTCAACCTTCCTCTTCCACTTCTATTCTCCTTCTTTTCCCCTCAATCACTCACTCTCCTCAAGCCAATCTCCTCCTCCTCCTTCTCCTCCTCCTCCTCTTCCTTCCCCCTCCTCCTATTTCTGACGCTTCTCTTATTCTTCCTCCTCCTCCTCCTCCTCCTCATACTTCTCTTCCTCTTGTTTTTTTCTTCCTACTTCTTCTCTTTCTCAGGTGCAAAAAACACTGACAAAAAACAAAAACAAACAACAAAATACTCCTCCTCTTCTCTCTCTCTCTCTCTCTCTCTCTCTCTCTCTCTCTCTCTCTCTCTCTCTGGTTCATTCAGGAAAGCGCCCATATTTTGTCTTTCCATTTGTGTGTGTGTGTGTGTGTGTGTGTGTGTGTGTGTGTGAACAGTTTTTCTTTTTCCTTTTAATTTCTTTTTAGCGAAGGAAGTTTATTAAGTCATCTCACAACTTCGCTCACATCTCACAGTTTGCGTTCCTGTGGTTAACGAAACTCGCCTATTTTCTTTTACAACTTCTTCAGCTTCATCCCCTTCGGACACATTTATCCCCTTCCTTGTCTAATTTCTATCATTTTTCTTGCATTATTTTTGCCCCTCGTGAAGATGAAGGAACTCACGTATGAATTGAATTACTTTAATTTACAAATGTACTTGTGTGTGTGTGTGTGTGTGTGTGTGTGTGTGTGTGTGTAAGTAGCCCAGTTTATTACAGAGCTAAGGGACCAATGAAGTGGAGAGCTAGAGAACCAATGAAGAGAGAGAGAGAGAGAGAGAGAGAGAGAGAGAGAGAGAGAGAGAGAGAGAGATGGTAAAATAGTGTGCAAAGCTATGACGTAAAAAGCATAAATAAAACAAAATGACAAGAGCACAAAACTCTCTCTCTCTCTCTCTCTCTCTCTCTCTCTCTCTCTACAAAGGCCGTAGCAACCAACCACGTCCTCCTGGGAAATATTTCTCCTCGTCTTCCTCCTCCTCTCCTCATTTTCCTTCTCCTCCTCCTCCTCATTCTCCTCCTCCTCCTACTCCTCCTCCTCCTTCTTCCTCCTCCTCCTCCTCCTCCTCCTCCTCCTCCTCCTCCTCCTCCTCCTCCTCCTCCTCCTCCTCCTCCTCCTCCTCCTCCTCCTCCTCCTCCTCCTCCTTCTCCTCCTCCTTGTTTTCCAGCGTTCCCTCAGCAATGGCGGAGCAGCAGAAGGGGGGAGCCATGTTTCTTGCACCCTAACTCTGCATGACGTTTGTAAGTGTTGTAAATCTTCCTATTTTTCTCTCTTTTTCCATTCAAGGTGTCTGCAGTAATTTCAAGTCGTGTGGCTTTATAGTGTTAAGTGCGTGGATGTACTGAAATTTGGTTTGGTTGAATTTTACTTAGGTTAGGTTGGGTTTGGTTAAGTTAGATTTGCATTAGATGTTTGAGTGGGTTTTGTTGTGACTTGAAGGAAAAAGAACGTGTAATTCTCAAGGTTGTGTACTTAAATTTGGTTTGGTTGGATTTATTGATTTGATTAGGTTAGGTTTAGTTAAGTTAAATTTGCTTTAGATGTGTAAGTGGCTTTTGTTATGACTTGAAGGAAAAAAAAAAATTGTAATTCTCAAGGTTGTGTTTGTGTGTTTGTATGTGTAGTGGTGGTGGTGGTGGTGGTGGTGGTGGTGTTATTGACAGTGGGTGTTTTTGTGCAAGTAATCTTTCTATCTATGTTTGGCTTTTGTTTATCATTCATTTTTGTGCACCTGTAAGTACATCAAGTTTGCCTGTCAGTGCATGTACGTGTGTCCGTGTGTCTGTTTGTAAAGAGATGTAGCTTTTTCAGTACTTATCTTTCATCCCTAGTACGTCTGATTACTGTCTGTCTGCTTATCTTTCCGCCTGTCTGTCCGTCCATCTGTCTGTCTGTCCAGTCTTCTCTTCCCCCTCTCTCTCTCTCTCTGTCTCTCTCTGTCCCCCCTCAGAAAGAAGAAAAGGATAAAACTCAAGAGATTCAGAAACAATGTCGAGAAAAGTCTTGTGATCGGAAACTAGACTCGTGGGAGGAAAATTATTTGCTTCTTTCTACTCTCTCTGTCTGTCTGTCTGTCTGTCTGTCTGTCTGTCTGTCTGTCTGTCTGTCTGTCTCTCTCTCTCTCTCTCTCTCTCTCTCTCTCTCTCTCTCTCTCTCTCTCTCTCTCTCTCTCTCTGTAAGGCTGCTGAGAACCCAGAGACACAAGTAACTTTGGCTGAAACGAAAGAAAGTTTGATAGAACTGATTTGATAGCTCCTGAGAGAGAGAGAGAGAGAGAGAGAGAGAGAGAGAGAGAGAGAGAGAGAGAGAGAGAGAGAGAGAGAGAGAGAGAGAGAGAGAGTTACCTTCCCCCTCTCACTTCCCTTGATAAATAACGTCAAAGGGAGGAATATTACAGGGCAATTATTAGCTATATTGCTCTTTGTACTCGTATTAAATAAATTCTGCAACACCTGAGCTTGAAAACAGCAGAGAGAGAGAGAGAGAGAGAGAGAGAGAGAGAGAGAGAGAGAGAGAGCCAATGAGAATCCAGCGGAGGCATTTCAAGGGTGATTTCATTGGCTCATGACACGCGTGATTATCTTCAAACTTCGGCCCGGCAGGAAACGCTCACTCGTGGAGGCCAAATTAGATCAGCCAGGAGTCATATTGTGGGAAACTGCGACGCTCACTCACCTCGCCCACCTCTGCGTCACGTATTAGTTCCTGCTCTTCCCTCTCGTGACTCGTGTAATGTTTCAGTGGTGTTTCCAGACCCAAGGGAGACTGAAGTGTGTTTTGAGTTAGTAAGAAGATTGCGATGGTTTAGAGGTGAAATATACTGCCTTTTTGTCATGTTTGTGTGGTGTTCCTAGACTCAAGTGAGATAGAAAGATGTTATTGAGTTAGTAAGGTGAAAGTGGCTAATGTGGTGAAGATTGCAATGTTTTAAACTTGAATAGACTCGAAATGTGATGCTTTTATTGATGATGGCAATATTTCATACTTCATAAAAAGAAATATGATGCTTTTTTGTGGTCATTTTTATAAGGGATGAGAGGATGACTGTGTGTGCATTCGAGTAGACTAGACCAGATTAAACCAAACCACATCTAACTATACCAAAACACGATACACTAACACTATTTAACACCAGACCACACCATACCAAACATGACAACACCAAAACACACCAGGCAACACTGAATCATTACGGGAGGACGATACCAACCAAACTTAGACCACGATAGACCACATTAGACCACACCGCACCACACAACATATTCACATGACACTGCCCACTTCCTGACCCTCACAACGAAACGCATCTCCATGGTACAAGTACAAGACAAGTTAGTAGGGGAGTGAAATTATGGGAACGTATAGATGAGGGGAGACGAGGGGAAGCCTGATGGAGAGAGCTGGGGTGCTACTAACATAGGAAGAAAACAGAGAGAGGGGAGAGAGGAAAGGGAGAGAGGAGGGAGGTAAAAATGTTATATCTCATATTAATTATCTATAATCGCGTTTAGTTAATGGAGTGCTTAATTATGAAAAGTTAAGGTACGTTAAGATAAATTAAGGTAAGGTCAGGTCAGGTAAGGTAAGGTCAGGTGAGATAAGGTAAAGTAAGGTAAGGTAATTGAGTTAAGCTAAGGTAAGGAACAGTGGGTCTAAAGGGTGCTCTGAGGTTAGCTAAATATACCTTGATGGTGGCGGAAAGTACAGTACAATGTGCGTGCGTGCGTGCGTGCGTGTGTGTGAGTGTGTGTGCGTGTG
This sequence comes from Portunus trituberculatus, assembly GCF_017591435.1. Taxonomy (NCBI): domain Eukaryota; kingdom Metazoa; phylum Arthropoda; class Malacostraca; order Decapoda; family Portunidae; genus Portunus; species Portunus trituberculatus. Next base: position 4,207,071 of record NC_059289.1, on the reverse strand, counting down.
TGTGAGTAAAATGCGCACGTATGATGTCTACCTTCGTACCTACCTCTCTCTCTCTCTCTCTCTCTCTCTCTTCACTACCTCTTGTCCTTCCTGTCTTCCGCGGCTCGTCAGAGGAAATAAAAGAGACCCATTTTTTCCCCCTCGTGGTGACACCAATAATAGCAAATGGGAACAGAAATCGGTAGAAAAAAGTGGGTCGGTCGAGCTCTCTCTCTCTCTCTCTCTCTCTCTCTCTCATTGTCTCCAAAATCTTATGGCCATCCTATTAAATTTTCTCATGTATGAATAGAGAGAGAGAGAGAGAGAGAGAGAGAGAGAGAGAGAGAGAGAGAGAGAGAGAGAGAGAGAGAGAGAGAGAGAGAGAGAGAGAACCAAAAATAGCCTGTTTTTATGAGGGTATTATGAATGGTAGCCTTTAATAAAAGAGGAAAGAGATAAGAATAGATTACATTTAGGAGAGAGAGAGAGAGAGAGAGAGAGAGAGAGAGAGAGAGAGAGAGAGAGAGAGAGAGAGAGACGTATTTTCTCGGCGACTCAATTGGTTCAAGCAAGAATAAATTTGTTCTTGTTAAAAAAGAAGTGGAAATGTTTTTATTCATATCCATTTAGAATTTCCATTTGCGTGAAAGGAAAAGCACGAAAATACATATGTACACGTGGCTAGATATTAAAACTCTCTCTCTCTCTCTCTCTCTCTCTCTCTCTCTCTCTGTGCTCAGTTCAACCCGCATATTTTTCACTCTTTTCCTATTTTTCATTTCTGTTTTTCCCTTCATTGCTACTATCTTTTCCTTCCTTCCTCCTCTTCCTCCTTCTCTTTCTACTCCTCCTCCTCCTCCTCCTCCTCCTCCTCCTCCTCCTCCTCCTCCTCCTCCTCCTCCTCTCCTCCTTCTTCCTTCGCAGAGTAAGTTCAGCAAGGAAATTTCTTATCCGCAAATATTTTCTTCGCCATGAAATTGAATGTATGTCCAGGAGGAGGAGGAGGAGGAGGAGGAGGAAGACAAGGAGATGCTGGTATACATTCCTCCTCATCTCCCTTCTCCTCCACGCCCAGGCCAGCGGAGGGTGGGTGGGTGGAAGAGGTGGAAGGGGGTGGAGATGACCTGGATCGTGCCAATTACTCCAGGTGAGGCTCCCGGTACAGGCCACAAGTTACGAGAACCATTGTGTCACGACCATAATGAAGGTTTGCCTAATTTTGGCCTCAGCTGACCCAAGGGCGACTGAGAGGAGGAGGAGGAGGAGGAGGAGGAGGAGGAGGAGGAGGAGGAGGAGGAGGAGGAGGAGGAGGAGGAGGAGGAGGAGAAGGAGGAGACCAACATGTTTCGTCTCTTTTAAAAAAATTTAGGAAGCGTATTTTTCATTTTTCATTTTCCTTTTCCTGCTTCCGTTTGCATGCAGAGAGAGAGAGAGAGAGAGAGAGAGAGAGAGAGAGAGACATATACGCAGCAGGTTGAAAAGCATGTCGATTTCTTTTTGCCTTTGATATCAGAAACAAATTTATTTCCCAGGTGCGCTAATTAACCACCTGCATTTCTCTCTCTGCTCTAATTAACCTCCTGCTCTCTCTCTCTCTCTCTCTCTCTCTCTCTCTCTCTCTCTCTCTCTCTCTCTCTCTCTCTCTCTCTCTCTCTCTCTCTCTCTCTCTCTCTCTCTCTCTCTCTAAAGGGACGCAGGACCCAAACTTTTAAAATATTTCTCATCCATCACACCTTCTCTCTCACTCTTTCCTCCCTCGTCATATATCCTTCCATTACCTTTTTCCTCTTTCCGATATTTTCTTCTCCTTTTTCCTCCATTCTTGCATTTTTCCATATTTTTCTTCTCTTTCTATTTACTTACACGTTTAATTCATCTTTCTTCTTCTTTAATTCTTCTTTTCTTTCCTTTTCTCTTCAACATTTCTTTGCTCGATTTTTCTTTTTCTTTTTCTCCTCTTTCTCTCTCTCTCTCTCTCTCTCTCTCTCTCTCTCTCTCTCTCTCTCTCTCTCTCTCTTCTGTATTTCCTTAATTTCTTTCGTTCTTTTCTTCTAATTTCTTCTTTTTCTTTAACTTCTTTCCTCCCTTCCCTCCACCCCTTTCCTTCCTTTCCTCCACTCCCTCATCACAATTCCTCGTGTTTCTCTGTTCCTTTCCTTCCTTTCCTCCACTTTTCCCTCCTCTTCTTTCCTCCACCTCTCCCTCCTCTTCTTTCCTCCACCTCTCCCTTCCTCTTCTTTCCTCCACCTCTCCCTCCATTTCCTCGTCACAGCGTCTCATCTTTCTCTTGGTGTTGTGTGGATAAACAAGTGAAACATCAATTAACTGAACCCAATCTTCGTTTCTCTTACTACTGCGATTCCTTTTATTATTCCTCTTATCCTTCTCCTTCTCCTTCACTTTTTCCTATTTTTTTGTGTATCTTATAACTTTTTCTCGTTTTTCTTCTTTTTTTCTTCTCATTCCCCGTTATCTAATTGGGAAGTCTTCTTTTTTTTTTTTATCTGTAGTTTTCTTCTTATTTTTATTTGATTACCGCCAAATTTTAATCTGGAAATATTTTACCTGATAATACAGACATGTTATTAAATTTTTGGTACGCTCCCCGCCGCCCCCCCCACACAAAAAATATATATATAAAGTAGCGGGCAAAGGTGACTGTAGAACCCGATTATACGTCAAGTGGTTTTGGTGGTTAGGGAACAAACTAAGGTGGGTGACTATAGAACTGTAGCCCTGACTGTCACCCTTTCTATCTGGCATCCATTTTCTAGTCCCTTCTTTTTCAATTACCTCTCCTCCTCCTCCTCTTCCTCCTCCTCCTCCTCCTCCTCCTCCTGCTCAATACAGTCCAGTGAGTCTCTATTTATGAGGTACACGCATTCATTTTGTTCTGTTTGTTTCTCTACCTGTCTGTTTTTTCAGCACCCGTTTCTTCCTCTTCAGTGGCATTAATGAGAGAGGAGGAGGGAAAGAGGAAGAGCTTGGAGGAGAGTAGGAGGGACTTTCGAGGAGGAAAAGCAGGAGAAGGAGGAGAGAAAGTGAAGGGAAGAAAAGGAAAGAGAAAAGACGGAATAAGGAAAAATAAGTAGAAGGAAGAAGGAAATAGAAAAGGAAAGAGGAAGAGTTTGGAGGGTAGTAGGAGGAACTTTCGAGGAGGAAAAGCAGGAGAAGGAGGAGAGAAAGTGAAGAAGGGAAGGGAAGGAAAGATAAAAGACGGAACAAGGAAAAACAAGTAAGAGAAGAAGAAAAGGTACCGATGAAAGTGCCAGAGAAAATAAAATACGGTAAGAAAAAAAATAACTGGGTTAAAAATAATTATTTCCACTAGGTAATGTAAACAATAATTAGGAAAAAATTGATAAAAAAATAAGGAGGAAGCAATATAAAGGAAGAAACAAAGGAATCGGATATAAAAGGAAACCTGCAAAAAGGAGGAGGAGGAGGAGGAGGAGGAGGAGGAGGAGGAGGAGGAGGAGGAGGAGGAGGAGGAGGAGGAGGAGGAGGAGTAGGAAGAGAAGAAAATGAGAAAAAGAAGGAAACGAAAAAATAAAAGAATGAAAAGAAAGATTTAAGGAAAAAAAGATGCACGAGAGAGAGAGAGAGAGAGAGAGAGAGAGAGAGAGAGAGAGAGAGAGAGAGAGAGAGAGAGAGAGAGAGAGAGAGAGAGAGAGAGAGAGTGTATCATGATTAACACGGGGAAACAAAATGGCGGCGTATCTCGTCAACACACCACCAATATTTTCCCTCCAGCCATGGCGCCAACGTGGAGGAAAGCAAGACAGACTGGCGGAGGAAAACCGTGGAGGAAAACCGTGGAGGAAAACCATGGAGGAAAACCGTGGAGAGAAAACGTGGAGGAAAACCGTGGAGGGAAAAGATGGAAGGAAAGGATGTAGGAAAAGAAAGGAAAGGAGAGAGAGAGAGAGAGAGAGAGAGAGAGAGAGAGAGAGAGAGAGAGAGAGAGAGAGAGAGAGAGAGAGAGAGAGACTGAGTGATGAAATGTGTATGGTAGCAGGAAGGAATCTACAAATTAAAGAAGAGGAAACGAGGAAGAAAAAAAAAAAAAAACTAAGAAGCCATGAGAATGAAAAAAAAGGAAGGAAGGAAACCTGATAACGAAAAGTAGGAGGAAGAGGAAGAGGAAGAAGAGGAAGAAGAGGAAGAGGAAGAGGAGTGGGAGGAGGAGGAGGAAGACCACGAAAACCAGGAAATTGAAAATGAAAGATGATTAAAAAAATAAACTGATAAAGAAAACGAGACATTTCTTAATATCTTCCGCGTTGCCTCTCAAGGAAAATTAATAAAAGAGGTAGAAAAATATAAGATTTCTCCCCATCTACCAGACCAAGCCAAGCCATCTGTCCAGTAATGATGCTACGAGTAGAAGGAGGAGGAGGAGGAAGAGGAGGAGGAGGAGGAGGAAGAGGAGGAGGAAGAGGAGGAAGAGGAGGAGGAGGAAGAAGAGGAGGATGCAAAAAAGAGGGAA
>NC_059289.1:4185103-4197603 GCF_017591435.1 Portunus trituberculatus | reverse complement strand
CCTCTCTCACTCTCTCACTCTCTCATCCATCCTTCTCCACTTACTCTTACTCCACAGTTGCATTATCTCTCTATTTCTCTTTCATTTCTTCCATTTCCAATTGTTTATTTCGCAGATTTATTTTTATTTCTTTATCTTTTCTTTTCGTCTCTCCATATCCTTATTTTTATTCATCTTTCTCGTTTTTTTTCATTACTCATATTTCTGTCCTTCATTTTATCATCTTTTATTACTGTCTCCCTATTTTCTTTACTCTATATCCATCTATTCATACATTCTTCTCTACCTCAATTCCCTCTATCCACTCCTTTATTTACCCTTCTCATCTCCTCTCCACATCTACTCTCTTTATTTTCACATTCATTTAATTTATCCAGTTTTCTTCCTTTCATTTTCACCACTGTTCTCTTCACTCTTGTCCTCCACATTCTCATCTTCTTCTACTTCTATATCAACTTTTTCATCCATCCTCGTCTCGTCTCCACATTCACTTTCCTTTCCTCCACATTTATCACATCCATTTTCCGTGTTTTCATATTCACCATTGCTCTCTCCGTGCTCCTCCTCCTCCTCATTCTCGTTTCCTTCCCCGCCAAGCAGACACAGTAAGCGAGCGGGTGAGGGAGGGTGTGCAGTGTTTTCTCAACAACCTTCGCCTTTGCTCGCCACCTGACGCGGCTCCTTATTGACTCCAGTCACAGAAGCGTTTCAGATGCAATTTTCAGCCTCGCATGTCAGCACGAGGAGAGATCGCTCCTTCTGACTTACATTTGGATATTTCGGCTCCTGATTCAGAATTCTCTCGTTTTCTTTTTTTCTTCTTTCACCATTTCAGTATTCATTCTCTGACTCTCTCTCTCTCTCTCTCTCTCTCTCTCTCTCTCTCTCTCTCTCTCTCATCGCACTAGTAACACATGATCTACTTTGAGCATTTGTTTATTTCTATCACGCCTGACACGCACAAAAAATGAAATGTTTAGACGGCGCCAGGTACGGTTTAAACTACTGAGTGTGGCGCCAGTGCCAGGAAGGCTAGGAATGAAGGTTGAAGGGTTGGTAGTGAGGGAGCAAGAGTGGAAGTGAAGGAGGAGGGCTGGAAATGAAGGAGTAAGGCACTGATAGCAAGGAATAATAAAAAAAAGAATAATAGTAGAAATAATAAAAGAAAAAATAGAAATGCATCTTTAATAATAAATACACAAACACATTGCTTTACACCCTTCGTTAAGCTAAAAAAAAAAAAAACACACACATACAAAATAGTCTCATTCTTCAAGTCACGAATCTTTTCCTTTCTTCATTTCATCAACTAACTCATCGACATTAACTCTACCATTATCGTCTTCCTTACCACCCTTGTCACCCTCCCTGGCCTGGCGTGCACGTTGAAGAAAGGAGCGGCAGCGGGGGAGCAGTGCTTGGCTTTGGCTGCGTTGTGGGAGGGCGATGCCATTGTGCTGGGCTACTCACGTACTCCACACCACGATAACAGAGACGCACCGTAACCTCCGCGTGTGTAATCTCCCTCATCTCTGCTACGTTACATTCTCCCTCTCTCCCCCGGCGAAGAAATGGCTGAGCGTGTTACCAGTAGAGAATAGAGAGCAGAGAGAGAGAGAGAGAGAGAGAGAGAGAGAGAGAGAGAGAGAGAGAGAGAGAATAGCAGAAGCCTTCCCAGTTTTCTCCGGCGTGACACACTTCAAGTTTTGACAAAAGTGTGCAAGAATTCATTAGCCTCCCTTTGGTTAATTTGCAGCCTCATTAAAGTGTTTTCCCACCAAGCGCTCTGCAGACTCAAGGCAGCCGCGAGTGTTGTAGTAGTAGTAGTAGTAGTAGTAGTAGTAGTAGTAGTAGTAGTAGAAGAAGAAGAAGAAGAAGAAGAAGAAGAAGAAGAAGAAGAAGAAGAAGAAGAAGAAGAAGAAGTAGTAGTTGTAGTAGTAGTAGTAGTAGTAGTAGTAGTAGTAGTAGTAGTAGTAGTAGTAGTGGTGGCAGTGGTGGTGGTAATAATTTCTTATACTGTATATTTGTCCCAATTATCATTATCATTACTTTTGCAATCATAAGCACCACTGCCCCACCACCCCACCACCGCTTCCCACCACTGCTACCACTGCCACCACCACTACCACCACCACTACTACTACTACTACCACCACCACTACTACCACTACTACACCACCACCACCAACCGCCACAAACCACCACCACTGCTGTTACTACTACTACTACTACTACTACCAGTACCACTACTACTACTACTACTACTACTACTACTACTACTACTACTACTACTACTACTACTACTACTACTACTACTACTCTTAATACCCACTACCAGAACCATGTCATTAATGAAAATTAATTACAAACACAACACCTGTCACACACACACACACACACACACACACACACACACACACACACACACACACACACACACTTCACACAGAGTAGAGCGATCCGGCCTAATTTGCATATTCCATCAGCCATCTCGCGGAAGAGGCTGAGTGTCGCTGGGAACGGCGATCTCTTTTAATTAACAACCACGCACACCTACACCTCTCCCCGCAGCAGCCCCTACCAGAGAGAGAGAGAGAGAGAGAGAGAGAGAGAGAGAGAGATCCATCCATCCATCTGTCCCCATCCATCCATCCATCTGTCCATACATGCAAACATACAGCCATACAACCAATAACTCAAACAGGAAGACAGACATATATACATAAATGCACCCAAATAGTCAGACAGGCAACCAAAGATCCATCCATCAATTTAGCCACTCAAACAGACAGACAGAGAAACATGCAGACAGATAGACAGTGGAGCAAGACAAACAAGCGCGTGAAGAGTTACAAATGGGACACTGGGGCAAGAAAGGAAATGGAAAAGTGTACTCGGGAACACTCAGATTGTGAAGTATGTATATTTGGATCTGCGTCACTGGATATCGTGGAGAGCTTTTGTAATTTCGAGATCTTCTGTTCAATATACTTCCGAGTACTTTGCCTTTATATGCCCATTTAATCACACTGTGTACGTTGTTTGTTAGATACTTTAAGAACATAAGAAAAGAAGGAAGCTGCAAGAGGCTGAAAAGGCTACACGCGGCAGTCCCTGTATGAACAAATCTACTTAATTCCATCTATCATCTCCATCCATAAATTTACCTAATCTTCTTTTGAAAGCTACGTATTGCCTCAACACTAACAACAAATGACTTTTATAATATCTACAGCACTAGAGAAATACACAAGACAGAGATATATTGACACGTACCGTCGACTACAAATCAAGATAATAAATATAACCTAACCTTATCTAACACTAAATCACAAATACAACATACACTAATTTATCTAAAGAATAATAATAAAAAAGAGACACATAGGCAATATAAAACAGTAAAAAAATAGATCAAGCCATGCAGGAACCAAGAGAGAGAGAGAGAGAGAGAGAGAGAGAGAGAGAGAGAGAGAGAGAGAGAGAGAGAGAGAGAGAGGGAGGGAGTCTTTCTGAAAATTTTGCTCGAGGATAAATAAAACCTTTAGTGGATAGGAGGGAGCAGCTGGTGTGTGTTGTGGAGAAGTGAAGGGGTGGAGGGGATGGCAGAGGCTGGAAGAATGCAGCATAAGGTGGAGGATGAGATGCACTGATAGCAAATATAAAGAGGGTTTGGTGGCAGGGAGGTCGATGGAAGTGTAAGGAAAGATAGGGAGAAGAGAAGAGGCTGGAGAGGGAGTTACAGAGGGAAATAATAGAAGAATTAATGATAGATTGTTCTCTCTCTCCCTCTCTCTCTCTCTCTCTCTCTCTCTCTCTCTCTCTCTCTCTCTCTCTAGGTACAGTTGCATGCGCCATCTTGATCTACACAAACTAAACCTGAACTTAATCACTTTCCCTTCCTCACTTCCATTCCCTTCCCTTGCGTTCCCTTCGCTTCTCTAACATTCACATGGCTTCCCTGCACTTCTCCTTCTCTCATCCTCCTTCCCCTCTCCTTCTATTCTCTCTTATCCTGTCATTTCCTCTGCCCTTTCCTTCCCCTCTACCTACCTGACCTCCTCCACGTCCTCCTCCACCTCTCCCATCACATCCACTTCCCATCCAATCCCATCCTTACTCTCCCTCTCTCCCTCCTCTCACATCCATTTGGCTTTCTTTTCTCCTTCCCTCCTCAGCCTCTCCATCCCGTAAGCTGACCCGCACGGTAGACTCAAATATTGGAAGGACTGAATGGGAATCGAAGACCACAGTCCCATCTCACGTGATGCTCTGTCCTCCTCCTCCTCCTCCTCCTCCTCCTCCTCCTCTTCCTCAGAACTTCGCGATCCCTTTTCCTTGATATACTGCCCTTTCTTCCGTGCTCTATTGACTGCCTGCTGTGGGGGTTTCCATTTGATAGCTTTCACACGCACGCAAAAAAAGAAAAAAGAATCGTCTCTCATATTTTGATGGTGATTTTGTGAAGTTTGACGGATGAAATGTCACGCGTCTCTCAAACATTTCAGTTCCTGTTATTTCTTTTTTCTTTTTTTTTCTTTTTACAATATGTGGTTTAAGACAGAATTTTTTGCAGATGTGTTAGATTAAATTGATGCTTATTCTCATGAGTTTTTACTGATTTCAAGAAGTGACTGTCATACCTGTTAAAAATTGAATGTCCTGGTTAAGCATAGGGGCTTTATAAATGCTTAAATCAAATCTATACACATTCTTAAGAGTCTGTGAATTGCAATTAAATAAAAAACAAAGATTCCAATATATAATTTCTGTCTCTACAAAATCAGCTTCAACACAAAAAACAAAACAAAACTTAACAAATGTCTTCAATTACATCAATGGAAAAAAAAGCAGCTTAAATCCGATGCTTATTCTCAGGAGGATTTCTAAAGCTTTAAGGACAAAAGATTCCCAGAAACTCCTTAATATATAATTCCTTGCCTCTCTACACCCCAGAATCAGGAAGGGCACAGAACCAGGCCACAAAGGAAGCCACGAGAAAGAGGCGCTGATTCCCAGATGACAAAAGTTCCGTATAGTAACGTCAGACTCTCTCTATAGACACCCCTCAAGACTGCCCTTCTGAGACAAGACCCAGACCCATCACTAAGGTTCTATTCTAAGGTTCTACTTTTGCTACTACTACTACTACTACTACTACTACAACAACACTACACCTACTGCTACTACTACTACTACTACTACTACTACTACTACTACTACTACTACTACTACTACTACTACTACTACTACCACCACCACACCACCACTACTACTACTACTACTACTACTACTACTACTACAATTACTACTACAACTACCATTACTACAACAACTACTACAACTACTACAACAACAACTGCTGCTACTACTACTACTACTACTACTACATCTACTGCTATTACCACTCTACTACTACTACTACAAGAACAACTGCTACTACTACTACTACTACTACTACTACTACTACTACTACTACACCTCTAACACGTCAGTTCCCCATGAGGAAGTAGTCACACCTGAAAGCCACGAGGATAAAGACGCGTTCATTCTCCCATTCTCCCTCCCCTCACACCATCTCCCTCACACCATCTCCCTCACACCATCGACAGGTCTACACAATACTGCTCTTCCCCTCACAATGAAGTAATCCCAAGCTAGATATTGCTCCTACAGCAGAAATTCCCTACAGAACATGGCCCATCCCTTCCCTTCCCTCCCTCTCTCCCTCCCTGACTCGCTCTGTACATACGTCGGCTACGTCTTCACACACACACACACAAAGAGAGAGAGAGAGAGAGAGAGAGAGAGAGAGAGAGAGAGAGAGAGAGAGAGAGAGAGAGAGAGAGAGAGAGAGAGAGAGAGAGAGAGAGAGAGAGAGAGAGAGAGAGAGAGAGAGAGAGAGAGAGAGAGAGAGAGAGAGAGAGAGAGGGGAATAAGAAAGCCACCAAAGTAACACAACAGCATGCCCACAATACAATATGATTTCTGCTTCCCTCCTTCCTCCTCTCTCTATGCTCTTCTCATAAAGTGCGCTGCATATGGCACATCAAAGGACACGCCTCCCCCCAAACAACACAAGTTACAGCGCCGTAAAGAGTACCCTGCAACACACGCCACGCGCACACATGTATTTGTATGCATGGGGAAAAAATGGTAATGCTTGTTGAGTTGAATGGAGAAAAAAGTAATGTAATATTCTTTACTCCTTTTTGCCGTGTAGCACAAATATCAAGCTGCTGTGACCCCATTTCTATTCCAACAAGACAATAAAATGTTCCTACGTACACTGATACAAAGGAACGCCTCTCAAGACACAGTACTTCTCATTCTCCTGCTTTAGCAACACAAAAACATTCCTCTTTTTCTTTATTTTCCAGACAACACAAAACCTTCCTTCCACAACATAAATCCTTCACAAAAATCTCCCACCTACAGCATACATCCTTTTACTCCTCCTCTACATGCAATACAAGAACACTCCTTCAGAAACACAGGCACAGCTCTCTCCACTCCTGCAACACAACAAGCCTGTCCCCGCAACACAATTTCCTCAACAGCGCCTCTCGTCAGCGCCTCCTTCAACAAGTTCCTGAGCAAACTGTGTCTTGCCGTGGGCGGGGGAAGAGGGAGCGGTGCTAGGGAAGCCCATCTCCAGACCAAACACGCCCGCTTACAATTACCCGCACGCCCACACGCACACACAGGCAGGCAGGCACGCACACACACACACACACACACACACACACACACACACACACACACACACACACACACACACACACACAGAGTTGTACCGAGAAAGTTATGGGTACAGTTCATCTCTCTCTCTCTCTCTCTCTCTCTCTCTCTCTCTCTCTCTCCTTGTCTTACGTCACTAGAAAACAAGGGGATCTGTTTCTTTAGCCAAGAGTGTATTGACAAAGTGATAATTTCCCTCTAGGGTTAAATATTGACTTGGTATCTTCACATAAACCTCCTTTTTTCACTTCTTATTTTTTCCTCCAAGTATAAGGAGTAAGTACAGGAATTCCGGCTAATCCACGATCAAGCTAAACAACTTTATCTATATACATTATCTAATCCAACCTAACCAAATCTAACTAGACTTGTCATAATCTAACACCTCTATCTACATGCCATTCCTGATAATCTCATCTAATCTAACTTCTGTATACAATAACTTATCTTCTACCTAACCTATCTTATCCTAACATCTTTATCTTTTTTGTGTAAGAGGGGAAAGGCTGACCAAGAGTAAAATAAAATAAAAAAAAAATTTCCCACTTAAATACAATAAGACATGACCTAACCCAATTTAACACAATCTAACCTAACCTAATTTTAACCCCTTAAGTACACTGGACACATTTTACCTTTAGATTTGTGTACGATTAGACCATTTTATTAACATTAGGAAAGGTCTATGGAGGTCAGAAGATTAAATGGCCAGTCTTTTCCTTATTTTCCACCTAAGTTTATGAAGCTGTATAAAATCACCACACAGTAAGCACAATTAATATGAAAACGCGTCATGGTACTGAAGGGGTTAAAGGGAGAGACAAGAAATAGGGAAGAACAGTGGCGTATTCACGAACCTCTAAACTTGAATGTACATTTGCTTCATAACAAACTTGGACTTCAGAGAGAGAGAGAGAGAGAGAGAGAGAGAGAGAGAGAGAGAGAGAGAGAGAGAGAGAGAGAGAGAGAGAGAGAGAGAGAGATTTATGATGATAGGCAAAAAAGAGAAAAAAAACTCAAGATTATCGCTTTTTTCTATATTTTTCCTTCTCCTATGTTATCGATAAAGATTTTTTTCTCCTTTTCCGATAATACAACAGGACCACCCTCCCTTTTCTCTCTCTCTCTCTCTCTCTCTCTCTTTCATTCATTCCCATAGCTATCGAAAAGTAAACCAACTTGACCACTGATGCTGAACCGTTTCTCGTATTTTACAGTAAACATTCTTGTGTGTGTGTGTGTGTGTGTGTGTGTGTGTGTGTGTGTGTGTGTGTGTGTGTGTGTGTGTGTGTGTGTGTGTGTGTACGCATAACCAACAAACATATTCCTACACATATAGAGCTGAAATGAAAGGTTGGCGGTAGATGAAAGCCAGAGAGAGAGAGAGAGAGAGAGAGAGAGAGAGAGAGAGAGAGAGAGAGAGAGCAATCCCAGCAGTAGCTAATAATTAATAAGGTTCTTTACACACGAAAGTTTCGGCTGTACAGCAATGACGTTATTTAGTTTGTGCCACGGAGCGAACGAGAGAGAGAGAGAGAGAGAGAGAGAGAGAGAGAGAGAGAGAGAGAGAGAGAGAGAAACTGGGAGGTGGAGGAAAAATGCTATAATGGCTAATTTTCTCTCTCTCTCTCTCTCTCTCTCTCTCTCTCTCTCTCTCTCTCTCTCTCTCCTAACCTCACCTTTATTTCCTCCATAACCTTCTCTATTATACTACTATTACCTTCTCTTCTTCCTCCTCCTCTTTCTCCTCTTCCTCCTCCTCTTCGCCCTAGTCCTCGTCCTCCCCCGCCTCTTCCTCCTCCTCCTTCTCCTCCTCTTACTCTTACTTCTTCTCCTCCTCCTTCAGTACCAGACCTCATAACACGTCAATACAAGAGAGAGAGAGAGAGAGAGAGAGAGAGAGAGAGAGAGAGAGAGAGAGAGAGAGAGAGAGAGAGAGAGAGAGAGAGAGAGAGAGAGGAATATTGATCTTATCTTTAAATCTAAAACTTTAATACTTGACAATGTTCCATCTCTCTCTCTCTCTCTCTGAATAGATAAATAATATACCCATTTTCATGTATTCACACCAACATGCAATTCCATTTTCTTTCATTTGTAAGCCCAGACTATCATAAACACACACACACACACACACACACACACACACACACACACACACACACACACACACACACACACACACACACACAGATTACGTTTAAAATCCCACGTGAAAAATGACCATAAAGCAAACAGCAAGGAGGAGCGAGAGGAGAGGAGAGGAGAGGAGAGGAGAGAAGGGGAAGGAAGACAAAAATAGGCAAAGGAAAAAAAGTAATGATGAAGACAAACATCAGCTTTAGGAAGTGTCTCGGTCGAATTAATCAACGCGTCGAAGTGGCTGTCAGTGTGTTGACTTTTGCCAGAGAGAGAGAGAGAGAGAGAGAGAGAGAGAGAGAGAGAGAAAGGGTTGAGAATGAAGCCAAACACGCATTGTTGAAGGAAAAAGAGAGATGAATAAGGAATAAAAACAGAGAAAGAAAGAGGGAAACGAAGATAAAGAGTAAAAGAGAACGGAATAAAAAAGAAACATAAGAAAGACTAAATAGAAATTGGGAAATGAAGAAAGAAAACAAAGAACATAAAAGAAAAACGAAAAAAAAGACACAAACGTAAAACATCCAAACTAATGATAAAAGAAAACGAGGAAAAGAATAGAAAAGTAGAAAATGAGAAATATTGACGAAAAAAAAGAGACGAAAGGAAGAAAATAAAGCACTCAAATTTGGTTCTTACGTCTTTCTGTATTGGGGCGAGATTGAGGAAATTAAGTCAGGCCAATTTGAAGATCGGTCTTATCTACGCCCACACATCAAAGCAGGTCGGTGTGGGTGTGAGCAGGGGTGGGCGTGTATGATGTGGGCGCAGTTTGGATTAGATTGCATGGGTGTACGTGTGTGAGTGTTTTGGTATTTAGAAGTGAGAGGAGAGAGAGAGAGAGAGAGAGAGAGAGAGAGAGAGAGAGAGAGAGAGTGTGTGTGTGTGCATTTGACCATGGACTTGTATCACTTTGGGAGCAATTTACCCTGATTTATGCGCACACACACACACACACACACACACACACACACACACACACACACACACACACACACACACACACACACACACACACACACACACACACACACACACACACACACACACACACACACCTAACATTAAGAAAGAAAGGAAATGAACTTCTATCTACACCACCAACACCACCACCACCACCACCACCACACCTGGGCAAACAACAACAGGTGGCTGGGTTATGAAGCTGCAGGTAATATAATGTCGCCTCATTTACCTGCGTCGTAATTAATGCAAGGCAGACGACACTTTCATTTCCAGTCTGATTCACTCTCAATTTTACCACTCGCTACACTGCCACGTAGAGAGCGAGAGCGAGAGAGAGAGAGAGAGAGAGAGAGAGAGAGAGAGAGAGAGAGAGAGAGAGAGAGAGAAAGGAGTGATGTGGAGAGAGGAACGAGTAATAATGGCATAGTTTGGTAGATAAAGGTCTAGATATGAGGTGTTGAAGGTGTTAAGTACATTTATATTTCGTGTTTTCTTCTTCCTTCTCGTTTTTCTTTCTCTACAGTGAGGGATAGAAGGGAGAGAGAGGACGGGAGGAAGAAGGATAGGGTGATAAGAATTTGGTGTGGTCTATAAAAAGGTTGGATATGGAACGTTGATAAAGCAAAGTACATTTTATCTATCGTGTTTTCCTATTTTTCTTTTCCCTATCTCTATATGAAGGGGGAGAAGGAAGGAGGGATAGAGAGAGGACAGGATCGTGATGTTTGGTTTTGGTAGAAGAAAAAGTATGCGAAAATGAAAGCTGATTTTTTTCCTTTTTCTGTTTCCTTCATTTATTTATTTTTTTTCATGGTATGGGATGGTGAGAATGTTTACTTCTCTATATTCCCTTTCACCTTTATTTGTTTCTTCTTATTTCATCCTTTCACAATTGTTAAGCCTTTTTTTTCAGGGTATTAAAAGGATGTTGTATTGTATTGTAGAATTGATATAGTCTCTCTCTCTCTCTCTCTCTCTCTCTCTCTCTCTCTCTCTCTCTCTCTCTCTCTCTCTCCTATAGTCAATACCGCAAGTGAGAGAGAGAATTCAGATCTGACAGAGTGGAATTGGTAACGTATCATCTCTCTCTCTCTCTCTCTCTCTCTCTCTCTCTCTCTCGTAAACGTCCACTGAACGGGGTAAGCCTCTTTAACCTGTCCGCCGCTCACCTGGGCATCACAGCTTCACCTCAGCTCACCTCAGGCCACCAGACGCTAAACTATTGATCTAACCTTCCCTGCCTCCCTCACTCCCTCCCTCCACCCAAGACACTCACCTTCAACTCGCCACTCACTGCGCCCTCAAGAGACACCACCACCACCACCACCACCACCACCACCACCTCCACCTCTACCACTAGCACCACCACCAGTACCACAAACTAACCCCACATTATATTTTTTTTTCCTTTTTTTCTTTCTGTGTCTCTCTCTCTCTCTCTCTCTCTCTCTCTCTCTCTGTGTGTGTGTGTGTGTGTGTGTGTGTGTGTGTGTGTGTGTGTTGTTTTGCGTATATTCTCCTCTTCTTTTTTATTGTATTCATTTTCATATAAACGCTCATGATTTGTGTTCATTCTAGTAGGTATTAAAGAGACGTTCAATACAAACTTGCCTTGCTGTGACTAAGCGTTGCCTAAAGTTATCAAACCTCACCTAAAATCAGTCTAGTGTCTATACCCTGAATAATTCTAACAATAATACGTCATGTTAACAAGTTTCTTCATAAAATCAATACAAGTTTTGCCTTACCTGTCTCAGCCGCCTCTTCTTACCACGCACGTAACATTAATAAACCCAACAATCAACAAAATCTCTAATGTGTAACTCAACTCATCTCATTCACCTAAATTCAATTTCACAGCTCATCAATCACAGACACTCCTTCACACACAAAAAAGACCACTCTCTCTAAAACTTAACCTTCCCACACCTGAGCATATAATCAATCACCAGTTTAAACCCCCACACAGAGACTTCCCCTTCCCTCCTACCCTTACAGGAATACTTCACTATAAAACCTTACCTTGTCTCTCTAAAACCTTCATCTCCCCACACCTGCCCACATAATCAGTCACCTTCAAAACCCACACATTGATCTTTCCTTCACTCTTATCTCTGTACAGGAACAAGTCAGGTGATGGTACTTACCTTGATGCACATGCATAGTGAGAAGGGGAAGGTGGCGATGATAAGGAGATAAGAGACGATGGTGAGAATTATAGCGCAACATCCAGGCCCCTCCGGGTTAGCTGCAAGAGAATGACGAGTCTCTGGTTAGGCTGGAACACCAAATCACTGAGGGCGAATATATAAAGCAAATCATATTTTTTCTATCTATCTCTAAAACTGAAATTGGCGCTTTGTTATTTATCTCTCTAAAAATGTGATATGACTAACTTTATATATGTTAAATGGGCAAACTATTATTACCATTAGAGAAGTGTGGAAAGTTATGATAATAGTAAACTTAATAGAAAAAATTGTCAAACTACCTGTATTTGCAGTATTTTTCAAAGCAAAAGTTTGACTAGTTCTTTAGCCAAGCCTAAGTTAGTTAAGAAAGAAAAAAAGCAAGAATAAGAATAACAAATATGCAGAAAATATAATGTAATGCAATAATAGATGCAAGATATTACCACAGAAGCATATATTTTC
>NC_059289.1:4167603-4182603 GCF_017591435.1 Portunus trituberculatus | reverse complement strand
ATTTTCATTTTTTTTTTCAGAATTAAGCGCATACACTATTTTTTTTTCTATGTCCCTTACACACGTACACACACACACACACACACACACACACACACACACACACACACACACACACACACACACACACACACACTTTTGTCCTTCATGCTAACTTACACGCAAACTTTTTCCTTCTCTTACACATTTTTGTTTCCCTTCAATCTTCTTCCTCTTCTTTCTCTTTCTCTTCTTTCGCCAGGACTCATATTATCTTACTTTTATTATCATTCTATTCTCTTTTACTTTATCTTGTTTCCTAGTATAATTTCCAACACTCAAACATCCTTTTTTTTCTTCAGAAATTCACTAACTTTTTTTTCCTTTTCTCATTTACAATAATAGTTCCAGGATGATACATTTTTTTTTCCTTCAGTTCTCTACTCCTTTTATCCTTTATTTCTTTTCCCCAGGCACCAATAATTTTGTCGTAATGGTGTGGAGGAGATGAATTTCCAGCCATTAAAATCTCTCTTCTTCCAGGTGGTCCTTTTCCAGCCTCCAGTCCTTCCATCCATTTCCAGACAGATAGAGAAAAAAATGTGAGGAAAGAAAAAAAAAAAACGCTGAGAGAGAAAAAAAGAGATAAAAAAGTGGGAACGATCTGCCTTTATACTCGAGAGAGAGAGAGAGAGAGAGAGAGAGAGAGAGAGAGAGAGAGAGCTAACAGTAAATAAGAATAAAAAATCACCATATTACGCTTAAAACCATATGATCAAATAAATAAATCTAAACATAAACTTGGAACAGAACTTGAAGGGACAAAACTTGACAGAAAACTTGAAATGCTGGTGACCTTAAAGTTTAAACCAAGCCTGACTTAATTCCATTTTGCTTTCCATCCTCCTTTTTTTTTTTTTTTTTCCAATCTGCTATTCGTCCGCGCGTGAGTGTTTTCAAAGACTCGTGTTATCTTTTGGCTTTGAAATCACCTTTTTACTTTCTCCTCTTTGTCGTTTATCTATTGCTGGTGCTGAAGCTGCTGTGTCGGTGGTGGTGGTGGTGGTGGTGGTGGTGGTGGTGGTGGTGGTGGTGATTCCCCCGTCCATTCGATCTCCAGACTCTTTGTTTACTTGGAGCTGATGAAGGTTGAGTTTCCGTGTGTCTTACGGGGTAACTAAACAGTGACGGGGAGAAAACGATGTCTTTTTCTTAACTTTTTCACGATTCTCTCTCTCTCTCTCTCTCTCTCTCTCTCTCTCTCTCTCTCTCTCTCTCTCTCTCTCAATCTTTTGTGTCTTTTTGAGAGTAAAGTCTCTACGTGGTGCTTTGTTCATTTATCGCTTTTCTTGTTCCTAATTTCTATTGTTTCTATTTTCTAATTCTGTTCTCTTTTCGTATTCTCATTGTTGTTACTTCATTTCATTTAACATTCTCTCTCTCTCTCTCTCTCTCTCTCTCTCTCTCTCTCTCTCTCTCTCTCTCTCTCCTTTTGTGCTTATGAAGTTCTAATCTCCAGTTATCATTGTTCGTTATTTCCGTTTTCTTTTCTTTTATCTCTTTATATCTTGTTCTCTTTCATTTTTCTGGTCATTATTTTTGATTCACCTGATGCAGCTTTAATTAGAACTTCTTTCATTTGTCTCCTTTCACTTTCCTCTTTCTCCTCCTCCTTCTTGCCGCTCCTCCCTTCGTCTTTCCCTCATTATCAAGGCATTTGTATCTCCTTTCTTCTTTGTTATTTTCTTGAGCCGCGTAATCCACATTTCATCTCTCCCTTCATCTTTTCCTCTTCTCTCCTTTCCTTCTTCTTCTTCTTCTTCTTCTTTTTATTCTGCATTTCTCTTCCTACCGATTCTTATCCTCAATATTATTCTCCTTTTCCTCGCACTATTTACATCAATTTATCATCATCTTTCTCTTCTCTTTCATTTCCACTCCTCCTCCTCCTCCTCCTCCTCCTCCTCTTCCTGCTCCCTTTCCTAACCCTCTACTTGCCCTCTTTTTCCTCCCCTCACACGCGCATCATGTGTTGGGAGCAAACTAGAGGGGAATGCCGAAAATGATGGAGAGAGAGGAGAGAGAGAGAGAGAGAGAGAGAGAGAGAGAGAGAGAGAGAGAGAGAGAGAGAGAGAGAGAGAGAGAGAGAGAGAGAGAGAGAGAGAGAGAGAGAGAGAGAGAGAGACGGGGAGAGGTGAAAACAAGGAAGGAAAAAAGCTATAACTGGCAGAAGAGGGGAAAAGACAGAAAGGAAAGGGCAAAGGGGAGTAGCACAGAGAGAGAGAGAGAGAGAGAGAGAGAGAGAGAGAGAGAGAGAGAGAGAGAGAGAGAGAGAGAGAGAGAGAGTTTGTTTACTAGCAGGATTCTTTTATTGACTTGACGTGTTCTATTTATACTTTATGCAAGAAGGACTCCATATTACTGCTTCGTCAGGGTGGCAGACAGGAGGAGGAGGAGGAGGAGGAGGAGGAAGGCTGGAGTTGGCGGAGATATATAGAACGGAAATTACGTTTATTTGACTACATATCAGCAGTAGTAGTAGTAGTAGTAGTAGTAGTAGTAGTAGTAATGGTAATAGTAGAAGTAATAGTAGAAGTAACAGTAATAGTAGTAGTGGTAGTAGTAGTAGTAGCAGCAGCAGTAGTAGCAGTAGTAGCAGCAGCAGCAGCAGCAGCAGTAGCAGCAGCAGCAGTAGCAGTAGTGCAGCAGCAGCAGCAGCAGCAGCAGCAGCAGCAGCAGCAGCAGTAGCAGCAGCAGCAGCAGCAGCAGCAGCAGTAGCAGCAGCAGTAGCAGTTGTTGTTGTTGTTGTTGTTGTTGTTAGCAGCAGCAGTAGCAGCAGCAGTAGTAGCAGCAGTAGCAGTAGCAGTAGCAGTAGTAGTAGTAGTAGTAGTAGTAGTAGTAGTAGTAGTAGTAGTAGTAGTAGTAGTAGTAGTAGTAGTAGAAGTTACATTATAATTTTCCCTTCTTATTTCAGCTTCTTTTTTCTTGACTTTTTTTACACCAATCGATGCTTAATTAATCAGTGAGACAAATAGAGCACTGTTGTTTGCTTGTCTGCTTGCTTGCTTGCCTGCTTACTCTCTTGTACATGCTTGGTTCGTTTGCACACTGCTGCGCTTCGTTAAAACACTTTCCCCTTGCATCACTAATCAAGGATCACTTCAATGCACTTCACTTCACTTCAGTTCAGTTCTTTAAGTTGGACCGGAAAAAAAAGGTGTAATCTTGTTTTTCCTTTAAAGTTTCACTATTACTATTATCACTTGTTAGTATCAGTTGTATCACCATCACTGCCATTACCGCTATCATTATCTGTCGGTGGATCTTTTAAGTTTAAAGTGGTTAAAGTATAGTTATTATTACTTTTCTTTCATCTTTTACCTTTTTTCTTTCTTCATTATGATTTTTCTTGAAGCGTCTTTTAATAATTGGCCTTATTTGGCTTTTGTCTCTTCTTTATTCATTTTCACTACTTTCTCCTTATTCTTTTCTTTACGTAATTTCTTTTTTTTTTCTTTTCGTTTCTCTTCTTTGTATGATTTTGTGAAGAGGACTTTGATTTTGTCATATATTCATCGCACGCACTAAAATTCTTGTCATTTCCCGAAAAAAAGAGACTGAAAGCTTTGATATAATTCCAAAATTCTCAATAAAAAAACAATCACTTTAAAATCTCATATAAAAAAATAAAACAAACTGCAGGAAGTTTTATTCTAATACATGAATTTAAGATTTTTCCTCTTGACCTGAATGTGAGTCATTTATAATTCCACGGAGGAAAAAAAAGGAGTGAGAGAACTTGATAAATAATGAATGAAATTTATAATAGACGTTTTCAAAGGTAAGTTGATAAAAAAAATCGAGTTATTACCTATGCATTAACTTTTCTTTCTTTGCTGAATTAGAAACGGCACTCTAATGACACACACACACACACACACACACACACACACACACACACACACACACACACACACACACACACACACACACACACACACACACACACACACACACACACTCTCTCTCTCTCTCTCTCTCTCTCTCTCTCTGAAAACATGAATAACAGATTGAACATTGTATAAATTCATGAGAAATCAGCTTGTAATAAAATAACAATAACATTTCTAAAATATCTGCTAATTTCCTGCTTTCCTACTTGGCATTCAGCAGTGAGCAGGGGATGTCATGCAGCGTTCCTCTCCCCCGCCTCCTGCCGCCTGCCTGTTGCCCTTGTCACGGCCTAGACAAGTCATGCATGCCTACTGGAGTCCATGCAGGCGATACTACGAGTGGAGCGCGCATTCACCATTCCAGGCACAACATACGTACGTACATACACACATACACATATACATGAATACAGACATAGTATTCATTCCCTTTTTCAATCTTTCATTGTTTCATACATGTGTACAGGCACCCACCGACACCCACCCACATCCCACAGTCACACCTACACACACACACACCCACACACACACGGGGAGGGAGTAGGGAGGAGAGCACGAGGTTGTATAGTAAGGGGGAGAGGAGGCTTCTGGTTTGGGTGGAGGCAAAAATACCGCAAAAATCACGAGGCACCAGAAATCAAAAATCGCAGCGAATGTATATAGAGAGAGCGAGATGAAAATAAACGAAAAGAATAAGAAACAAAAATGCACAAGAGAACTAAGAGATAAAAACTAAGATGCCATAACTAAACCAGACGTACTCAACACTAGAATATAAATAATAATAATAACAATATTAGTAATAGTAATAAAAAAAAACACAAAACAAAAGTCAGTCACGTAAAATTCCAAAGTAGTAATAAACTCAAAAGCGCTATCAGAAGGAGGAAAATAAAAAAAAGAATAGAAATAAAAAAGAAGCAATTTTTGGTGATGAAACAGAATACTCACGAAACATCACGTGAAGTTCGTAGCACGAAGAGGATTTTCTTGTCGTGTGGTACTCCATGCACGGTGCCCTAAGGTGAAATACCACGCATACCTTTTTCATATAGACTGATGTATTGGGTGGACTCGCTTGCACTAGGAAAGATGCTCAGACAGGTGACTGAGAGAGGTGCTTGAAGTGGTGTGGTGTAGTGAGGTGGTACTCTTAGGGATCGTGTGGTGGTGACGGAGTGATGACGTGGTGGTGGTGGTGGTAGATGTGGTGGTGGTGGTGGTGGTGCGGTGGGTGGTGCGGTTTCTGGTGGTAGTGATGATGATGATGGTGATGATGAAAGTGGTGATTGTGGTGTGGTAACGTGTGCTGGTGGTGAGGGTGGTGTGATTGGTGGAGGTGGAGGTGGAGGAGGAGGAGGTGGAGGTGGTGGTGGTGGTGGTGGTGTGGTGGAGATGTGGTTAACATATTGACTGATGGGAGGTGAGGGGGACAGGTGACCAGGCGGGTGGCATTAATACCCTGAGATAAACCATCCCTTTCGGTGTGAGTGAGTGAGTGAGTGAGTGAGTGAGTGAGTGAGTGAGTGAGTGAGTGAGTAAGTGAGTAAGGGAGGGAGTGATATAGCAAGATTACTCAAACTGGGTCGTGGTGATGAAAAGGGGGGGGGAAATTAAGTTAAAGCTTAATTCATCACCAGAATAAAATGATGAGAAACAACGAGAGAGAAACCTGATATCAACTTACACTTACTATTATTATTATTGTTATTATTATTATTATTATTATTATTATTACTATGGGGGAGGTGGTGGAGGGAAATAAAGTGAAAGTTGTTGTATCGTGTATTCAAATTTTATGTGTGGGCTTTGTAATTTAGATGGAATAAAATTTCACAAAGGTTCAGTAAAATAAACGATGAATATAACAGTGAATTATTTTCAGTGTTTGTGGCGATGAGGAATGAGAAAAAATGAGTGAAAAAAATACCACAGATGACTAAAGTTTAAGATATGAAGTGTATTTCCTGAAAGACTGAGGCTGAATGTGACTGTACGTGTGAGAGTGACACAGAGTGAGAGAGAGTGTGCAATGTGTGTGTCTCAATGCCTTATTACCAGATTTTCACACTTGTTTTTCTTGAGGATCTCTTGGCCTCGGAATAAGACAGTCAATGCTCTTGTCGCTTTTCCCTTGGTGCACAATATGGTCAGCTTCCTTTATCTATTTTTCCCATATAAGCGTAACTCGGGAATGAGACGCCACTCGATTTAGCGGAGCGGGCCTTTCCTCACCTCCGTGTCTCCATCACTCACTCCCTACAGCACCGCCTCCCTCGCCCCCGCCAGTCCACCACGACACCCGGCCTACACCAGGTGCCAGGTAGCCAGCTAGGTAACCAGGTAACCGGAACAATGTCTAGCTACTGTTTGATAAGGTACTGTTTGTTCTGTTTAACTCTTAGTCTCTGTTTGTGGGGTGATCAGTACGTGTGGCTACGGGGGAGGCAGGTCATGTCTGGGTCAGGCCTGGGGACGCGACAGACCGGGGTCATATAACTGCCATTAGAACTGGGGGCTTCTATCTGAAAAGAGACGAAGAGAGGGGAAAGGTGGGGTGTGGGTCTCGTGATCTCTCTATGGTGGTATTTGGGGAGTAAAAGACAAAGTATGTAATACTAATAGAGGAGTGGTGGGCTCTGGGGCCTCTCCTCCTTCACTACCTGCTTTGATAGTCGATGTAGCAGCGTCTCTTTGGATTTGAGGTTTAAATTTCATAGCTTTTATATCATTTTAAGGGGTAATATCCTTCTTCAACAGTGACAGGGAAAATACGTCCCTGTTTTTCTTTATATTCACCAATGGATTAAAGATTTTATACAGCAAATTTTTCCTTGGGTTGAGAATTTTGAGTGGGTGATATATATGTTTCTTTTTAAAGGGATGTGGTTTATATCCTTCTTCATCCGAGTGACAGTGAAGTGAAAATGAAAATAACGTCTCTTTTTTTACAGTTTTCATCAAGTGATTACTTTTTATAAAACAATTTTTCCTTGGGTTGAGAATTTTGAGTGGGTGTCATCATAATATATTTCTTTAAGGGGATGTGGCTTACGTATATCCTTCTTCATCGGAGTGACAGCGACGTGGAAAAAAAACTTGAAAATTTATCGGGTGAAGGACAAAGACAAGACGAGCGGGATGACACGCTAAAGCCCTCCGAAGCCTGTCACGTGAAAGCTTTATTGCGGCTTTACTACGACCACAGGCGGCAGTCATTCAGGGAGTCGTTCAAAAAATACGTTTATAGTTTCCAGTGTCGAGGTTCCAACGATACTTTCCTCACTTTCATGGCTTTCTTTTGATGTTTCTTTTCTTTTCTTCCCAATAGCTTTCTTTCCCATCCCATTTTGCATCATCTACGCGAAACGAGGCGAGATAAATCATAAAGCTTCGCGGATAAAGCACCGTATGAAGCTTTATGAATCAACATGAAGCGTTACAGATTAGAAAATAAGCTTAGGGCTGACTAATCCCCTCCCTCCAGCCCACCATCTTCCGCTTCAATTCCCCGCCCTCTCCCTTTTTTCTTCCTTTCTGTTCCTTTGTTCTATGAACCTGCCAAACCTGGACTCTACATGTAAGCTTACCAAGACAAGTAAAGACCAAGTAACTGGGACGATGTTAGGTGTCATTAAGTGTCTATCATGTATTAACTACTTCACTTTTCTGGTCTAATGTACAATCTCACTTTCATATTATTCCTTTTTTTTTTTTCTCTCTCTCTCTCCCCCAGTTGTGACAGTATATCCGCCGACCACGAGGTACAGGAAGAAAAAATAAAGTAGAAATAAATAATGAAAAAAACCCCCAGCCACTACGTTCTTTAAAACGAACAAAAATTAACTTCCCTTTCATATCCTACGCTCATTTTTTTTCCCCTATCCAAACTTGATCATATTTTATAACCGAAAAAAAAGAAGAAAACACACACACACACACACACACACACACACACACTAACAACGACACACTATTTCTCCCTTCAGAAAAAGAGTAATCTCCCTTTTCGTTTTCTTTTTCAATTTGCACATGTTTCCCCTTAAAGTATACACAGCATCATCCCAATTTCTTTTCCCCCTGAACGGATAAGAACACACCTGAGCAGTTCACAGGTGGAAGCGGCACAGAAACAATTAGTCTGATTGGGAGGAAGGAAAAGGGGAAGGTGGAAGGCAAGGCAAGGCAAAAGAAGGGAAGGGAAGGGAAGGGAATGGAAAGCGAGGGAAGGCAAAAGGAAGGAGCGAATGGAAAGGCGACAAAAGAGGTGACAGGGTAGAAGAAAGTGAGAAAGGTAGAAAAAAAAGGAAAAACAGAATTAATGAAAAAAAAAAAAAAATCAAATAAACCAAAGCGCCAGGGAGGAAAGAAGGAATTGGAAAGGTGAGGAAGAGAAGGATCAGAAACTTTATCGTGTTCAGAGAGAAAGAAAAAAAAATGATGGAAGGAACGATATGAAAGGGGAAAAAGGAAAGAAAAAAGAAGGCAACAGGTAACAGGTATAGAGTTAGACATTTAAGGAGAAGGAGGAGGGGACTAGCAGCTGCCGTGGGAGGAAGAAGTAAAGTAGATCTAAATGGAAAACAGGAACGAGAAAACTGGTATAGCCTTAGAGAAAATTAAAGTATTATCTTGTCACGAGAGAGAGAGAGAGAGAGAGAGAGAGAGAGAGAGAGAGAGAGAGAGAGAGAGAGAGAGAGAGAGAGAGAGAGACAAAAAAACAAAAACTGGAGGAATAAAATTAAGAACGGTCGTGATTTATAGGACAGAAATGTACGTGAGTATAAGGAAAATAATAGAAAAATATAGAGACAGTAGTAAAAAAATAAAAGAAATAAAAAAGAAAAAGAAAAAAAGTGAAAGTAGGAGGCTGTTTTAAGGGAGAGGGAAAAAAACAGTGATTGTGGAAAACACTCTCAAGGAAATGAAAGAAGGAAAATTTATTTGCTAAGAGAGAGGCCTAAATTGTTTATGACGAAAAGATGTTAAAAAAAAAGGCGAGGTTTGAAGGAAAGATTACCAAAATGTGAAGAAAATTTTTAGAGTTTTGAGAGCTTTTATCATTAAGAATTATCATCATTCACTTTTATCTTTATTTCTTTTTCGCTGTTGTTTTAGTAGCATTCTCTCTCTCTCTCTCTCTCTCTCTCTCTCTCTCTCTCTCTCTCTCTCTCTCTCTCTATCCTGTCGTTCGTATAAGTTAAAATTAATAGCGGTCGTTTTAGTAATATATATCTTACTTTTTTCCCAACATTTTTTCTGATGCTCTCAATTTTTTCTCGTCCCTTTTTTTCAGTGATATATTTCTTGCTTTTTTTTTTCCATGTCCTATCTATTTTTTCCCAGTCTTCTTCTTATATGTGTCGCGTGAATAAGTTTACATTACATCAACACACACACACACACACACACACACACACACACACACACACACACACAAACAGACACGCACACACATTCAGTTCAATGCAGGCGTTATTTCCATTCTATTTTCCCTTAATGAGGTTTCCACTTGGCCAAACTTTATCCTAAACGACGAATAGTAATCGTAATGAAATATTCCTTCCTCAGTTCAATCCTTTCCCTCTCCCACCCTTCTCATCCCCCACCCAATCCTTCTTCCCACATTGAATCCTTCTCTCTTCACTCTTAATCCTTTCACTCTCCCTCCCTCAGTCCTCTATTTTCTCTTGCCTCTCAATCTTTCTTCTTCTTCTCCTCTCTTAACTCTTCCCATCTTCTTTTTTTTTTAACTTTATCCTTTTCTTTCCAGTTCCTCTTATCACTCTCTTGATTCTTCCCTCTTTCTCCTTCCTGTTTTTCCCATCTCTTCTTCTCTTCTACCTCGCTATTCTTCCTCTCTTTCCTGCTGATCTATCCTCTCTCTCTCTCTCTCTCTCTCTCTCTCTCTCTCTCTCTCTGCTCCTTTCTCATTGTTTTATACATAATTTCTCTCTTCTTCTATTCTGTTCTAGCTTCTCCTTTTTCAGTAATTCTCTTCCTTCTCTCTCTCTCTCTCTCTCTCTCTCTCTCTCTCTCTCTCTCTCTCTCTCTCTCTCTCTCTCTCTCCTTGAATATAACCCTTACCTTTCCTTCAGTCCTTTCCCTTTCCCCTTCTATCTATTCATATATTTCTCCCATTCACCCATCAACTTTTCCTTCTTTTCTATTCCCTTGCACTGCCATCCTATCCTTGTCTCCCCTTTACTTCCTCCCTAACTTCTCTCTTCTGTACCCCTCACCTCCCCTAATCCTTCTACTCTTTAGCTATATCCCCCTCTCTGAAGTCCTAAACCCTGATGCAGTCCTCCTCCTCTTCTCTTACTCCTTTCTCCTCACTCTCCCGTTCATTCCAAGGTCGTGTTGCTAAATTTCATTCGTGCATTGCGGGTAACCTTCACGAATGCGTTGGTTTTAATTACGTTTCTGAAATCATCTATTATTCTTGCGTTTGTGGAGTTTAAGGGAGATGTAAACGTTGGTGAAGGAAAAGAAAGGACAGGAAAGGGTTTATGAAAGGGTTTTGAAATGGATGTGTGTGTAACTGTGTGGATAAATAAGAAAGAGATAGGGATGAATATATAAATGGAGAGCAATAGTTAGGAAAGTGAGCAAGACTAAAGTGAAAATTGTTAAAAGGGGAACGTTGGTGATAGTGGAAAGAGGAAATTGATAAATGTGTACAAAGAGGACTGAATAAAAATGTATGTATGTATGTATGTATGTATGTATGTATGTATAAATAAAATGGAAGATATGTAGAAGTAAAGGTATAAGACAAGTAGACACGTAAATCACACGAAAAGTCGGTAATTTAACGTTGAGAAATAAATGCCAATGTGGATAACGTGATACGACATTACGAAATATATTGACAGATGATTGAATGTAAGAAAAAAATACTTCACTAATCTGTATCTATTATTCCCTTACGGTTCTTCGTTACTCACACAAAACTACCACTAAAAGAAAAAAAAATCAGAAACATTAGTCGCGAACCATTACGAAAAATATAGACAGATAATTGAATATAAGAAAAAAAATCACTAAATCTGTTTATTATTATTCCCTTACGGTTCTTCATTACTCATATAAAACTACCACTAAAAAAAAAAAAAAAAACATTAGACGCAAACTACGCATATCAGAAATAAAGACTAAAAAAAATCCCATGAAAAAAAAATAAAAGAGTAAAAAAAGAACCAGTGTAACAGTAATTATCTCAAATCTTTTCTTTTTTCTGATTGGTCAGAACATGTGCGTCTCTCAACCAATCGTTATGTCTTGTTTTTTTTTCCTTATCTTATTTTTTTCCTTATTATTTTTGGATATATTTTTTGTCATTGTACAGTGAAAGTTGTGTATTTCTATCGCCCAAATATGAAACGATTGGTCCAGAGAGAGAGAGAGAGAGAGAGAGAGAGAGAGAGAGAGAGAGAGAGAGAGAGAGAGAGAGAACCCAACAACAAAGAGCCTACAATGAGGTCACAAAGCACTTAAGAAAGAGTGCATACTAGGAAAAAACTCTGCACACCTTCAAGGCTTAAGCAAAGTATAGGGTAGATCAAATGAGAGACTTTCCCTACAAAATCAATACAAAAAAAAATAAATATCACACACTGATGGTAATGACAATAATAAGAATAATGACGATAATGACAACTACAGTGAACTATAATAATGATAATGACTTCAGTGATGACAAAAAAATATCGCAGTACTAATTTTCCCAACCAATTTCTGTGTGTGTGTGTGTGTGTGTGTGTGTGTGTGTGTGTGTGTGTGTGTGTGTGTGTGTGTGTGTGTGTGTGTGTGCGCGCAAGCTTATTAGCAGGATATTAAACGTGGTCTCTCTGCGGTGCGTTGACTGATGGTAAATATTGAAGCCAACACACACACACACACACACACACACACACACACACACACACACACACACACACACTCTCTTTCTCTCTCTCTAGTCGTATTTTATGTCTGTCATGTGTATTTTTCATTTTTATTTCATACAAGCTCATGATAAATGTATATATTCGCTGTACGTATATCGTCATCATTGTTATTGTTATTATGTCTGTTGTTACTATTGCTGCTGGTGTTGTTGCTGTTGTTGTTGTTGTTGTTGTTGTTGTTGTTGTTGTTGTTGATGATATTACTGGTGATGGTGCTGGTGCTGGTGGCAGATTTGTTGCTTGTTGTTGTTATTGTTGTTGCTGTTATTAAATTTGCGGCTGTCATCTCAAATTGTTCTATACACACACAAAAAAATATCAAACGTGCAATTTTTTTTTTTCATTTAGTTATTCGTTTTTGGTTCCGTTTTTTGGTATCTATTTTCATTTCTTCTTTTTTTTTATTTCCCCATCACTGTTACTCTTCCAATATTGTCGATCAACCACCGTGCTTTTTCAGTGCCTTTTGTTTTCCTTTTTTTTCCTCCCTCCAATTAAAACGTGACGTGCAACAGATATGCCGTGTGTGTGTGTGTGTGTGTGTGTGTGTGTGTGTGTGTGTGTGTGTGTGTGTGTGTGTGTGTGTGTGTGTGTGTCTTATCGCTCACGGCACAGATATTCAATGTTTACCTGATAACAAAGGAAGAGGAAAGAAAACAAAAGTGTTCTCCATAGAAAACTTTCCAGCGAGTCTGTCACAAAACAAAAACATCCTTTTAAACCACAAACTAAGAGAGAGAGAGAGAGAGAGAGAGAGAGAGAGAGAGAGAGAGAGAGAGAGAGAGAGAGAGAGAGAGAGAACACACAAAAAACGAAGAAAAAAATAGCTCAGTTACATATATTTGAACTTATTTTTTTCCTCCAAGTCACAATAACAAAAAAAAAAAAAAAAAAAGTAGAACAAATACAGCTAACGTTTTCAATCAATCGAAGCTTCACGTCGCTGCATTTCATCCCTCCTGGAGAGCGTCGGAGGTAAAGGAAAAAAGGAAAAAAAGAAACACACACGCACAGGAAACGCAAGGGTGACCACACGGCGAGGGAAACGTTGAAAAAGAAAGATGGACAAGATGGGGAGTGGTGACCAACATCCACGGCCCGAATATAGCGAAGAGAGAGAGAGAGAGAGAGAGAGAGAGAGAGAGAGAGAGAGAGAGAGAGAGAGAGAGAGAGAGAGAGAGATGGAAACAAAGAAAATACAAACAACACAGACAAATAGTGACAGAAAAAGATGATGAAAGCAGGATGACATATAAACAAACAAACACACAGGGAAACAAAAATACAAACACACACAGAAAGGTAGAAACTTAAAGAAAACACACACACACACACACACACACACACACACACACACACACACACACACACACACACACACACACACACACACACACACACACAAACACACTAACACAACACTAACAATTTTCCACCCTTCTCTTATAAACAAATAGAATACACGTC
This sequence comes from Portunus trituberculatus, assembly GCF_017591435.1. Classification (NCBI taxonomy): domain Eukaryota; kingdom Metazoa; phylum Arthropoda; class Malacostraca; order Decapoda; family Portunidae; genus Portunus; species Portunus trituberculatus. Next base: position 4,169,252 of record NC_059289.1, on the reverse strand, counting down.
AACACATAACACAGGTACATAATCACTTAACATCTAATCACGTGACATGCTTTAGCTTCTTTAGGTGTGTTTGTAACGAGGCGGTGTGGGACTATCAAAGCACAGCAAAGCCCTTTAATAAACATCCTTTGATCCTTATCCCTTATGTTCTCTCCATTAAGACGCTCTCCATAAGTAAAAAGAAATGGTAGAAATGTAACTTGTGTGTTGAGTTGGCTTCTGTAAAGAGTAGGTACGCTCGATCGTGAGTGTATACAAAGGTGGATTAAAGGTGGGTACGTATGTGTGTTGAAAGATGTTAGGTTATGTTATGAAAGGTGATCCGTGGTGGTGGTGGTGGTGGTGGTGGTGGTTTTGTTAAGTAAAGGTAATGTAGTCATATTTGTGATTATTTTGTTACTTTTCCCCTGATTTATATTAGTTTTAACATCAGTATTATTAGCGTGATCAGTAGTAGTAAAAACAGGGGTAGTGGCAGTAGCAGTAGTAGTAGTAGTAGTAGTAGTAGTAGTAGTAGTAGTAGTAGTAGTAGTAGTAGTAGTAGTAGTAGTAGTAGTAGTAGTATTAGTAGTAGTAGTAGTAGTGGCAAAAACATCAGCACCAGCAGCAATAAACTGAGTTTCTGATCCAATACATAGTAGTAGTAGTAGTAGTAGTAGTAGTAGTAGTAGTAGTAGTAGTAGTAGTAGAGTAGTAGTAGTAGTAGTAGTAATAGTAGTAGTACCAGAAACAGCAAACAGCAGAGGCGCATAATTACTGAATCATGCGAGTGTTCTGAAGTGCAGAGATTAATTCTAATGTCCCATCAGTTTAATCCTTGTGTTGCAGTGTTTCTAGACATTTGGTCTACACCCGCGCTGTGCCGCTGCTCCGCCGCCCGCCGCGACGACAGTCAAGCGGAAACAAACAGAGAGTACAGCAGTAACAAGCAAGGACAACACGAGGAGGGAAGGATCAGTGAAGGACAAAAAACAAACACAACAAGCTTGCATCACCAAACTCGCCTTAGCCTCACGGGAGGGAACAGAGAAAGAAAAAAAAAGAAAGGGAGAGCATAGTAATCACGAATGAGTGCGACAAAGGCCACAGCAAGGTGAGAGTAATGGATAAACAGGTGAATTAAGCCACATGACAGGGAGTGAGAATGAGAGGGAGAGCGAGTGCCTTAGGTGAGAGGCGGTGCCAGTGCCAGGTGCCAGCCAGCCAGGTAGCCAATCAGCGGTTCCTACCTATTCTCCCGAGAGCCGAGGCTACGACCCCGGGTGTCATGGCGCCCCTGCTTCCTCACCGCCTTGGGTAAACCACCTGCAAAGTGTTTCCTCCTACTCCTCCTCCTTCAATTAGCCTCAGTGCCTGCTCCTGCACGTACGCACGCACATCAACGCACGCGCACGGATTCAGGCGCACGCACACACGCACAGGTCAGAGTCAGGCTTCGTCAGGAGCTGGACGCGTCATCTTGGGTCACCTGTGGAGCACTGCGGTAACTTCCTGCTTAAGACACAGGTGCACAGAGGCGACTCTAGCACCGGGAGCGAGACAGATACGCCGACCGTGTTCTCGCGTGCGTATGTCACTCTTATCCCTGGAAAGCGAGTGAATTGAGTGAGTGAGGGAGGGAGGGGGAGAGAGAAGGATGCTGCTGCTGC
>NC_059289.1:4152603-4165103 GCF_017591435.1 Portunus trituberculatus | reverse complement strand
AACAACACTAACAATTATAATGAAAAAAAACACCAGCAGTAAAAACACCGACAAATGAGTTAATTACAATAAAAAAAGAGACAACAATTTCGCTTATTCTTCTGTCCGCTTGTCTCTTCCTTCAATCTGTCTCATTCTCCCTCTCACACTCCCTCTCTCTCACACACACACTCCTGCCCTCTCAGAATGAAGCAATCAGGGGCGTCTCGTAAAGCATCGCTCGCCAGATTCGCGACACGAGTGGGAGGTGATGAGAGGAGAAGCGGAGGAGTTTTGCAAGTGAAAAGTGTAGCGCAATTAGGAGGGACTTGACCGAACCACTACGGGAAGACGAGTCGCGGGCCGGAGAGTATCGTTCAGCAGGAGAAATTAAGCGTTCACGGCCACACAGGGACGAAATTAGCAATAATTAGAAAGTGAACTGGAAATTTTGGATATTAAATGCTGTGGAATTTAATGAACTGCCTCAAATTAGAACTTCTGTATGTCTTTTTTATTTATTTATTTTTCTGTCTCTCTTAGGGATTGGTTATAATTATGTGTTTATGATTTACTTACATGAAATCAAAGAACAACGCTGTTTTTTTTAGCCCATTCAGTACCATGACGCGTTTCAATATTCATTCTGCCTACTATCTGGTGATTTTATACAGCTTCAGACACTTATGTGGGGATTAAAATAGTGAAGATTCTGGCAATTAATCTTCTGACCTACATAAACCCTTCCTAAAGTTAATAAAATAGTCTAATCGTACACATATCTCGAGGTAAAAATGTGTCCTAGTAGTGAAGGAGTTAAACTGAAAGACTGAACACTTTCCCAAAATAACCCTACTTATGTGCACCTGAGACGAAAACATTCATATTGCTTTACAGAAATTACTGGGATATATTTTCTCATTCAAAAGTCACGTACCAGAGTGTGAGACATTCCAGATAAAATAGTACTGCAGTGTTTCGTGTATTTCAACCGATAAATAACCCAAGACAGAATACAGTCATAAATTAAACAGTGTTGGTATGAGAATGTACAGTGTGTGTGTGTGTGTGTGTGTGTGTGTGTGTGTGTGTGTGTGTGTGTGTGTTTGTGTGTGTTTGCGTGTGTGTGTGCCAAGAAGCTGTTGGTCGAATACGAGTTATGTGGAGAGAGAAATAGGGAGAGAGGGGGAGAGAAAGGCAGACCAGGTGAGGTATAGAAGGGAGAGGGGAGGCGGTGAGGGAGACAAAAGCTGCAGGTCGGAGAGGGAGAAGGAGAGGGAGAGGGAGAGAGAGGCACAGATGGTTAACAGATGGCGTGCTGGCAACCGTCTCTCTTCTGCTCTCACATTTCTCCACCTCATAAAACACAGTAATAAAACAATGGCACACACTCGCACACACACACACACACACACACACACACACACACACACACACACACACACACACACACACACACACACACATTTTATTCAAGGGCCTTCGTCATCGTCATCATCATCAGTATTTTAGCCGCGAAAAGTCCACAAAATTACGGAAAAGAATCATACTGTATCGTATCGTATCGTATCATATCGTGGCTTTGCTGAACGAAGATGAAAGGAGCAAATATTCCTTTTTCCCCTTTTTCCCCTCTTATACATACACATCTTTCTTTAATCCACTCGTTTGCAATTGCAGAGAGAGACAGAGACAGAGACAGAGAGAGAGAGAGAGAGAGAGAGAGAGAGAGAGAGATGAAATTGAAGGGGATGAGAGGGGAAAAAAGAGGGTAAATTAGACGATTATAGAGGAAACGTAATTTGATGATAGGAGAGACGAGAGATTGAGGAAAGATACAGAAGAAGAGAGAAAAAAATAGGGAAGGAAAGGAAAGAGAAGAAGGGAGGGAAACGAGAAGGAGACATGAGAGAGAGATTGAAGGTAAAAGAGGAAAGAGGAGAAGAGGAGATGAGAGAAGAGATGAGAGAGGAAAATGAAATAAAAAAAAAGAAGAAAGATGAAAGGAGAGAGATAGAAAAAAAATATACAACAAAATATACATAGATGAAAAATAAAACAAGACAGACAAAGAAAAACATTATTAAAAGAAAGAAAAAAAGGAAAACGAAAGAAAAAAAATACTTCATTTAATCATTCCAAGCAAGTCATTAAAATATTTCATTAGGTTTGCTTTTACAACGCAAAGGAAAAAAAATAATGAAAGATGAAAGGAAGACAAGAAAAAAAAACAAAGAAAATAAAAGATAAGAGATAATTCCCTGGTATACAGATAAAAGATAAAGGAAGAAAAAGAAAGAAAAAGATGAGAGAGAGAGAGAGAGAGAGAGAGAGAGAGAGAGAGAGAGAGAGAGAGAGAGAGAGAGAGAGTTGGGGTGGGGGGGATCAGAGGAAGAAGGGAGACAGGGAGAGACAAGCTTGAATGATAAGTGGGACAAGACGGAGGAGGAGAATGAGGAGGGGAAGGAGGAGGAGGAGGAGGAGGAGGAGGAGGAGGAGGAGGAGGAGGAGGAGGAGGAGGAGGAGGAGGAGGAGGATGTGGTGACGGATGGATGAAAGAAGGAAGGACTTGAAAGAAAGAGGAAGAAGAAGGAAGATGATAAGAATGGATTGACAGATGTATGAGGGAAGGAAGACTTGAGAAGAGGAAGAGGAAGAGGAAGAGGAAGAGGAAGAAGTAAAGGAGGAGGAGGTGAGATAGACAAAGGAGAGAAGAAGCACATGAACAGGATAGAGACGTGGATGACGAGGAGGAGGAGGAGGAGGAGAAGGAGGACGAGAAGGAAAGATTGACCGAGTAGAAGGAGGAGGAGGAGGAGGAGGAGGAGGAGGAGGAGGAGGGATGGAGGAGGGATGGAGAGATGGAGACCAGAGCCACCATCAGTCACTGTTATAGGCAAGAGTTAGCCCCAAAAGCCCCATTATTCACTGCCATAACCATCCCTCCCTCCCTCCCTCCCTCCTTCCCTCCCTCCCTCCCTCCATCCTTCAATCTGTCCATCCATCCATCCCTTCTCTACTCTCCTATCCATTCTTTCCCCTGCAGTCAATCCATCTATCCTCCTCCTCCTCCTCCTCCTCCTCCTCCTCCTCCTCCTCCTCCTCCTCCTCCTCCTCCTCCTCCTCCTCCTCCTCCTCCTTCTCCTCCTCCTACTACTCCTCTCTGACAGTGAAGAGGAAGATCATCAAGGGACAAGAGGAGGACTAACTGACGTGAGAGAGAGAGAGAGAGAGAGAGAGAGAGAGAGAGAGAGAGAGAGAGAGAGAGAGAGAGAGAGAGAGAGAGAGAGAGAGAGAGAGAGAGAGAGAGAGAGAGAGCGCTAATGTATCAACAAGAATGTATATAAAATGACAACAAACAAAATCCGTGACAACGACAAAAGAAGAGGAAGAGGAGGAGGAGGAGGAGGAGGAGGAGGAGGAGGAAGACAAGGAAGAGAAGCAAAGAGGACAAAGAGGAGAAACTATCACATCCTGTCTTCTTTAAGTGGCCACAACAAAGATTCTCTCTCTCTCTCTCTCTCTCTCTCTCTCTCTCTCTCTCTCTCTCTCTCTCTCTCTCTCTGTTAACACGCGCCACCTCGCCTCCTAATGTATTTAGATCAAGTTTGAGCTTCGCATGAATATTCCAGAGAGAGAGAGAGAGAGAGAGAGAGAGAGAGAGAGAGAGAGAGAGAGAGAGAGAGAGAGAGAGAGAGAGAGAGATGCACGAATGTTCTCACCATGGTATCGTATTTTTCATATAGGACATTTCTATAATCACCTCTCATTATTGCCTTCCTGATGACACGATACGATACACAGCCAAAAAAAAAAAAGATGACTGACGGATTTAACTTATTGGCGCTAAAATTCATACCTTACCAATAAAAAATAGCAAATAATAAGGTCACTCTTCAAATTGAATATTATAAAACCACAATATGAAGGAGAGAAAAAAAATATATGGAGTTTGTTTTCCTTCCTTACTTCCTTCCTTCCTTCCTTTCTTCTTTCCTTCCTTCCTACTCTCCAGAAAACAATTACTGCGTATTTGGAAATTCACGAAGGAGAGGAAAAAAAAAAAGCTCAATTCATCATCCCATTTTCCTTCTTAATTTCACCGTTTTCTTTCCTCATTTCCTTCTTATAATTTTTGGTCATGTTTTTCATCAATTTTATCATGTTTTTCTTCTTTAATTTTGTCATACTGCCTCGTTTTCTCCATCAGTTAAAACATCAACAGGAAGAGGAGGAGGAGGAGGAGGAGGAGGAGGAGGAAGACGAAGATATATGTAGATGAAGGACGAAAGAGACGAACGCAAAAAGATGAAAATAGAAAGATGATACAAAAGGATTAATTGACGAGAAAAGGAAAAAAGAAGGAGGGGTGTTGAAAGGCGAGAAGACGAAGTGTAAAAGGAGGAATTAGAGAAGAAAAGATAAGAGGAGGGAAGGGGGAGAGGAAGAAGCGAGAGAAGACGAGGCTGGAAAAGGCGAATTTGAGAAAGGAAATCAGGAAATGGAAGAGAAAGTAAGATAAGAAAGAAAATGGACATAAAAAACACGAAGAAGAAATGGAAGAACAAAAAAATGAAAGAAAAAACTCGAGAAAAGACACAATGATAAAATAAAATAAACACAGAAAAAAAAGGAAAAGGATAAGAAAATGACGAAGTGAAGTAAGTGGCCAAGAAAAATGCTGAACAAGACATAATAACATTAATCCTTTCCCTCCAGGCTTCGTTTTCTTTCGCTCCCCGCCATTCATGAACCCTCGGCCTGCAGGGGAGACTGAAGGAGACGGCGATGGGGTGGTAATGACATTTGCTGCCCTGTCAGTTATGTCTATTGAAGAGGAATTACCGACTATTGATCCGTGGAAGAGTGATCTGCGGCCGTCTTCACCTCGCCCACTGCTTGGAGGGAGTGAAGAGTGGCAAGGGGACAGGTCGGTAGTGAGGGAAGGGACGGGGTGTGTTAGTGTGTGCTAGTCTGAATGCGGTTCCAGTGTTCCTGTGTTGAATTCAAATGCGTCGACTGTATCTCTCTCTCTCTCTGTTTTTATTTTATTGTTATTATTTTTGTGTGGGTTTTTTGTTGCTTGTGTTTTGTTGTATCGACATTAATATATTTTCATGATTTTTTTTGTAATAGATTTTAGCTCTAATATATATTCTTTCGTTTTGTTTTTATTTTGTCTTTTTGTGGTCAATGATTCTCTCTCTCTCTCTCTCTCTCTCTCTCTCTCTCTCTCTCTCTCTCTCTCTCTCATGAATGTTCTTTTTATCTGGTCCATGTCTGTCCACTTTCTCTCCTTGACTTTAATTCTCCTCCTCCTCCTCCTCCTCCTCCTCCTCCTCCTCCTCCTCCTTCCTCCTTCTCCTTCTCCTTCTCCTCCTTCTTCTCCTCCTCTTCCTTCTCCTCCGTTTCCAGAATTCCTCTTTCCTATTTCACGACAACGTTTCTCTAAGTAATCTTCTCTCCCTCCTCCACTTACCTCCTACGACCAACTTCCACCTTCTCCTCCTCTTCTTCCTCTTCCTCCTCCTCCTCCTGTTCACTCTCCAAGCCCATTAGCCATTTCCTTCGCCATCTACACAAGGATATCAGAGGAGATGCTGCACCTTCCTTCCTTCCTCTACCTTCTACATCCTTCCCCTTTTATTTCCCTCTCGTGTTCCTTGTGCTACTGTTTGGTTTATGATCTCTCTCTCTCTCTCTCTCTCTCTCTCTCTCTCTCTCTCTCTGTAAACAGGAAGGTGTCTGTGGAAAGCAAGCGTCGTTTGCAACACAAGCAAGCACTTTTCATGTAAACTTTCAGGTTTGCTCCTCTTGTACCTGAGCGGCAAGACAGACAGAGAGAGAGAGAGAGAGAGAGAGAGAGAGAGAGAGAGAGAGAGAGAGAGAGAGAGAGAGAGAGAGAGAGAGACACACAGGCTCTAAAAAAAAAATGAGAGAAAAATAACAAAGAATTCCCTTACAATTCAGTGTTATTTTGGTGCTGCATGTGTGTGTGTGTGTGTGTGTGTGTGTGTGTGTGTGTGTGTGTGTGTGTGTGTGAGAATGTGTGTGTGTGTCCTGTACAAAGAAGGACGGAAAGGAGAAAAGAAAGAAAATGGAAGAGAGAAGGAGATAAGGAAAAAGAGGATATAAGAATGAATAGAAGAGGGAAAAGTAACACAAAAAGAGGAAGCGGAGGAGGAGGAGAACAAATGAAAGGAAGAAGCAAGGGAGGAGATAATGAGGGAAATAATATAAAGATAAAAGAAGGAGGAACACAAGAAGAATGACGGAGAAGGAAACGAGATGTAGACAAAAGAAGAGAGAAGAAAGGACGAAGAGAAAAAAAGTGAAGGAAGAAGGAAAGGAAGGAAGGAAGGAAGGAAGGAAGGAAACACAGAGAGAGAAGGGGAGAGTGGAGAAAGGAGGGAAACGAAGCAGGAAGTGAGAGAAAGAATGAGACTTGCGCACAATAGTGAAACGGAAAGAAGAAGCGAGAAAAAGGAAAGTTTGAAAAAAAGAATAGAAAACGAAATTGTGTACGAAGAGGAAAAAAAATGAAAACAATATAGAAAGACAAAAAAGTACAAGAAATAAAAGAATAAATAAGAAAATAAGCAACTTAGATAATCACAAAACACAAAAAAGAAGTAACTATTTTTATTGACAATTATGAATAAAGAATGACCTCTAATCATGTTTATTAATGGAAATTGATGATACCCTTAGAGGACAGAGAGAGAGAGAGAGAGAGAGAGAGAGAGAGAGAGAGAGAGAGAGAGAGAGAGAGAGAGAGAAGGAAGATAGCTTTATTCTGCTCAATCTCAATTTCATCAGCTGCATCATCACTTTATGTCTTCAATACTAATTCTCTCTCTCTCTCTCTCTCTCTCTCTCTCTCTCTCTCTCTCTCTCTCTCTCTGCCATTTCTCAGTCAATTCTTCCTCTCAAACTTTAATCTTCCTGTCAATTTTCGTTACTTTCTCGATCCATCTCAATTTTTACATCTTTCTTTCTTTGATTTAATTTCCATCTCCTTATTTTTCTCTCCTAATTTACCTTCCTTCGTTTTCTCTCTTTATCTCGTCGTTATCTTTTTGTTAACGTAGCTTTTTTATTATTTCTTTTTACTTTTTTTGTATTTTCTTTTTCGCTTGAAGTTCATTGGTATGTGTGTGTGTGTGTGTGTGTGTGTGTGTGTGTGTGTGTGTGTGTGTGTGTGGCTTAAAACTCATGTCAAGTTTGTGATTCTTTACATTTAATTCTACAAATGTTTCTTTTTTTACGTTTTTTTTTCGTTTTTTTCTTTTTTTTCGTTTTATTTCCATTTGTTTTCATATCACCTCATCATTTTTTCCTTTTTTTTCGCTTTTTTGTTAAGAATTCTATTTTGTTCCTCTTCCCGTTTTTTTTCCTCATTCATGCTCCACTTGGCTTCACTTTAACCAATACCAGAACCTCTCTCTCTCTCTCTCTCTCTCTCTCTCTCTCTCTCTCTCTCTATTTAATATACAGTTGTTGAAGCAGTACAGTTTCCTCCAGTAGTGTGTGTGTGTGTCTGAGAGAGAGAGAGAGAGAGAGAGAGAGAGAGAGAGAGAGAGAGAGAGAGAGAGAGAGAGAATTTGTAATGTACGTAGGGCTTTTGTATCTGTCTTTCATGTGTGTGTGTGTGTGTGTGTGTGTGTGTGTGTGTGTGTGTGTGTGTGTGTGTGTGTGTGTGTGTGTGTGTGTGTGTGTGTGTGTGTGTGTGAGTGTGTGTGTGTGTGCGTGTGTGTTATGTTTTAATTGTATGTAGATTGAAGTGTATTGATAGACTGAAGGACGCGCGCGCGAAGAGAGAGAGAGAGAGAGAGAGAGAGAGAGAGAGAGAGAGAGAGAGAGAGAGAGGCTAGGTTCAGTCGGGAAAACAAGGACACAGGGGAAGAACAACAAGGCCAAACTGAACAAGAGGAGGAGGAGGAGGAGGAGGAGGAGGAGGAAGAGGACGAGGACGAGGACGAGGAAGAGGAAGAGCAAGAGGAAGAGGAAGAAGTGGAGGAAGAGAAGGAAGAAGAAGAAGAAGAGGAGGAGGAGGAGGAGGAGGAGAAGAGAACTCCGTGAATAATGCAGAAGGGAGGGAAACTAGCTGTTACCTCCAACACACACACACACACACACACACACACACACACACACACACACACACACACACACACACACACACATCAAGGGGTCAACAACTGTCCCTGCCTGTACGCGTGAAAACAGCTGCGCATCATATCGTCATTCAGCGCTGCACAATTATTGGACGGCGTGGCCAGGCTTGCGCGTTTGTCATGAGATACTGCCCTTGCGCGTCTGTGTGATGGCGAACCTTATGTGCACTCATGGCAGACTGCGCGTCCCAGGATAGCGCAGGGCAGGGACGTGGGCCTGAGAGATGGAGAGAGAGAGAGAGAGAGAGAGAGAGAGAGAGAGAGAGAGAGAGAGAGATGTAGATTTTTCGGATTCAGTTTTTTTTTTCGGCGAGGGTGATTATTAAGTACATTGAGAGAGAGAGAGAGAGAGAGAGAGAGAGAGAGAGAGAGAGAGAGAGAGAGTGCGTGTATATTCAAAAAGAGAATATTAATGATGAAAGCAATTAAACAAAAGACATATTTCCTCTCCCCTTCCCTGATAAATAAATAAATTAATAACTATAAGTGGTAACAAATACACGATAATTAATCTGCATATTGGAAACGAAGCGAGACGACGAAGTGAGCGAAAACTTTGGCAATTAAAGTAAATTCCATTGGGACTTTGCATCTTGATATATATTTTTTTTCTCATTCTTTCGGTCTCTCCCACACTTTCGCAACCTAACACTGATCATATACAAATAATAATAATAATAATAATAATAATAACAATGCATTTTCTACTAGTAAATTTGTGAATACTAACATTATTATCTGTTATAAAGATACCGACAATAATAATTTCCTCCTAGTATCAATAATAAATGTTCGGTAATCAATAAATAGACAAATAGTGACTTTCACCTTGAATGGAATATTTACTTTATTCTAATTTTCATGTTTTCATTAATTAGAATAAAAGGAAAGTATTTTTTTTACACCCAGAAACAGAAACAATTTCCTGTGGACATATTAATTAAAGCAGGAAGTGTAATTTCTGAGCCATTAGCGAGAGAGAGAGAGAGAGAGAGAGAGAGAGAGAGAGAGAGAGAGAGAGAGAGAGAGAGAGAGAGAGATGAATATATATAGATAGATAGATAGATAGATAGATAGATAGATAGATAGAGAGAGAGAGAGAGAGAGAGAGAGAGAGAGAGAGAGAGAGAGAGAGAGAGAGAGAGAGTACAGGAAGGGTGTAAATGACGAGGAGATAAAGAGAAACAAGACAGTAAGGAAGGAAAATGAAATAGGAGAAGAGGATGATTAAAACCGAGAGAGAGAGAGAGAGAGAGAGAGAGAGAGAGAGAGAGAGAGAGAGAGAGAGAGAGAGAGAGAGAGAGAGTTATCCCAGAAATAGTTCCACGTTCAGTTTTCCTTTCATTAATTTTGCATGCAAGTACATTTTTCCCTGACATTTTTTTCCCTTCCTTACTTTTTTTCCTTAAGTTTTGAATTCATGTCATAAATCTTGCTTGCGCTGTGCCATTTTTTCCTCCCCCATTTTTCCTTCACCCATTTCTCTTTTTTTTTTTCTCTTTATTTTGCGTTTTAATATTCCTTCATTACTTTCTTTTTCTCTTTCATAATGACGCTGATAAGTTTTTTTTTTTCCAAACAACTTGGAAATTAAATTATAGTTCAAATTCTCCTGAAAATAAAATAAAAACACAGAATACAATTTTGTTTTCTAATTATATCCTCTAATATTAATGTCCTCAAACTCTCTCTCTCTCTCTCTCTCTCTCTCTCTGTAAGTGAGGTGGTTGTGAGGGGAAAGTGAAAGGATAGAAAGATATGGGAGGGGGAGAGGGAGAAACTAGGCGGGGGAGAGAGAGAGAGAGAGAGAGAGAGAGAGAGAGAGAGAGAGAGAGAGAGAGAGAGAGAGAGAGAGAGGGGGGAGAAGAAGAAGAGAAAAGAAGGGGAAAAGGAGAGAGAGAGAGAGAGAGAGAAGTGAGATGAGGGAAATTGGAGGTAGCGTGTGGAGATACATTAGTGAGATGAAGAGAGGATAGGATGTGGAAAGAAGAGAAGGAGGAAGAGGAAGAGCAGGAGGAGGAGGAGGAGGAGGAGGAGGAGGAGGAGGAGGAGGAGAAAAGAATGGTGAAGAAAGGAGGAAGAAGTGTCTGGAAAAGGAAGATACTACAAAGATAGATAGATAGATAAATACACAGACAGACAGACAGACAGACAGATAGGCAGATAGATAGATAACTAAATCGACTGATGGGCAGAAACCTAACTACAGAACTACATGACTAACCAAACTTAAGCTATCCTAATGAAGTGAAGGCAGACATAAGCTGTGACGTATACAAACTATCAGGCGAGGAACCGTGACAGCAAGATACAAAGTCAAACCTACGTAAATACTGTTGAGGAAAGTGAGTTGACAAGAAGTGCTCGTGTTAGTGGCTGTGAAGAGGTAACGAAAGAGAGAAAAAGGCTAAAACAGATCATTCAAGCTACACCTAAAACAATGATCAAATACTGGTGAGAACGACAAGAGGTGACAAGTACTCGTGTTTGAGTGAAGGATGGGAACAGAGAACAGAAATACGTGACTTAACTATGAATCAAGAACCACCAAACACAACTTATACAAACCATCCTAAGAGTTTAATACTAGTGAGAGGTGAGAGGTGACAAGTGCTCGTGTTTAAGTGACTGTGATGTAGGTAACCACGAAACACAACCTTAGAATCTAATACTAGCAAGAGGTGAGAGGTGACAAGTGGTCGTGTTTAAGTGACTGTGATGTAGATAACCACGAAACACAATGTATACAAACCAATCTAAGAATCTAATACTAATGAGAGGTGAGAGGTGAAAATGTTCAGGTTTAAGGGGAGTTTTTGATCTAACCTTTGAGTGACTATGAGGTAAGTAAGCACGAAACACAACGTATACACACCAACCCAAGACCTAAGACTCTAATACTAATAAGAAGTGAAAGGTGACAAGTGGTGGTGTTTAAGTGACTGTGCCAGAGGTAACGGGTGGTCCTGTGCATTGCTATAGGGAGATAATGCAGTCACACCACTACTCACACTCCGGGGCCGTAAAATCCCGCATCCTGCACCAAGTCTCTGGACACGCCGGGTACACCATGTGGCCTTCTTTCTCGGGACTCGCCGCGACAATAAGCAGAAATACAAGACGATAAAAAAAAAAAAAAGAAAACGAAAAAAACTCAAGATAGCTCGGTATGTTTAATAATTGTGGGAAACTAAGGAAGATTGGAGTAGAGAAAATACAAGACAAAGTAAATGATTAGGAAGATAATTAATTGGGAAACTGAAGATAACAAGTACAAATAACAGAGGGTTACTGAAATACACTAAAGTAATATAAAAATGATCAAAGGAGAAAGAAATAGATATAACTTGGTTTTTTTTCTTATATAAAAATGATAAAGGTTGAAAAATAATGATAATTACTAAAAAAGAAAAATAATCACTATAAAACACTTGAATAAAAAAACAACAACAAAGGAAAATGTGAGGAAGTAAAAAATAACCCAATACTTTTCTAAAATTGTAGAGAATATAATAAATGTTGAAAAAATAAAGATAATTGCGAACTGATGCTCACTGTTTACTGGATTTTCATTCTTTCCTTCTCTCTTTTCTCGTTTCTCTTTCCTCGTGTGTTTTATCTCTTCACTTCAGTCAACACAGCCGATCAAACAAAAGCGAAAGAGGAAGAGGAGAAAGCGAGAACAGCGACCTGGTAAATGCTCACTGTCTAATCTGTTTTCTTTATTTCTCTCTTTTTCTTCTTGATCTTCTTTTTCTCTCTTCTTTCTTAAGTAAACACGGGGATGGTGTAATTAAGTTAGTTATCTTCTCTTGCTTGACTGTCGTGAAAATAATTACTTCAACAAAACTTGGAGATATTTTTTGTGTCATTTAAATCACACACTCACTCTGACAGACACACACACACACACACACACACACACACACACACACACACACACGAAAAATACAGGAACTACACATGAAAAAATACAGGAATTACACATTTTCACCTCATGTATTTCAGTAATAAATAAAAGCAGAAAGGAAAAACATATATATGCCTTTGTTGTTGTTTTCATATTTCTTTTCTTTCTTTTTTCATCTCTTTCTAATTCCTCTTCGTTCATATTGAGGACAAACATTTTTCTTTTTCTCTCTCTCTGTTTTGTGTGCATACAAACTTTCCTCGGCCATTTTTCACTCCTCAACTTTCCCACTCTGAAGTAGAAGAAAGAAGGGAAGGGAAAAGAAAAGAAGAAGAAGAAGGAGATGAGGAAGAGGAAGACGGATATGAGGAGGAAGAGGAGAGAAGCTACAAGAGTTGCAAGTAAAACAAAAAGATCTACTTGTATGAAAGAAC
>NC_059289.1:4142603-4147603 GCF_017591435.1 Portunus trituberculatus | reverse complement strand
AGGAGGAGCAGGAGGAGCAGGAGGAGGAGAAGGAGGAGGAGGAGGAGAAGGAGGAAGAGGTGAGGAAATTAAGATAAAAGGATGATGATAGCTTGAAAAAACGTAGTCTGCGCAGAAATATTCGATGAGAGAGAGAGAGAGAGAGAGAGAGAGAGAGAGAGAGAGAGAGAGAGAGAGAGTACAAATAGATGGCAAAAAGGGACGCATAAGAACGAAAAAAAGGGCAAGCAGAGTCATTAACGAGAGATAATTAACTTGATAATGACAAAATCGATGAGCAATTAGGAAATGAAATGATGGAGAGGAACGAGAGAGAGGAAAGAGGAAAAAAGACACTCGAGATGAAAAAAAAGTAAAAAGTAGAAGTAGAAGTTAATTAATGAGCAGAGAGAGAGAGAGAGAGAGAGAGAGAGAGAGAGAGAGAGAGAGAGAGGAAAAAAACAAAAGAATGACGATCCCTCAGGACTCGCAATAGGATTTAGCGCATTTGTTTTATTTCCCAAGAGATAAAGCAAATCCACTTTCACACAGCGGCAAACAAGTGTATTCTCTCTCTCTCTCTCTCTCTCTCTCTCTCTCTCTCTCTCTCTCTCTCATAACCCATTTCCTCTCTATTCACTTACAGTAATCATTCCCTATTTTTTTATTTTTCTTCCTCTCGCTCATTTCTCTCCTTTTCTCTGCATTTCTCTTTTTTTCTCTCCATTTCCTCTCTTTCCCTCCTTAATCTGTGCTCCCTCTCTCTTTCCTCTTTTCTTTCCTCCTTCCAGCTTTCTCACGACCTCCCTTCTTCCCTATCTTCTCTCCTCTCCCGTCTTAAAGCATCCTCCTCCTCCTCCTCCTCCTCTTTCTCCATACAATCCCTCTTTCCTCTCCTCCAGATAATCTCTCATCCTTCTTTCCTGTCCTTCCCTCCCTCCCTTCCTCCCTCCTTTTGTCCCTCCATTCCTCCTCTTCATCTGTCTACTCAGCATCATCGCCCACACACACAGACAGACAGACAGACAGACAGACAGGCAGACAGACAGACAGAAGGGCCGACCATTGTAAGATAGGACAAAGATTTACATACACGCTTCTCAGATTTGTACCAAAGACCTATAGAAGAGGGAGTCATCATCCTCTCTCTCTCTCTCTCTCTCTCTCTCTCTCTGGTACGTGCATCATAGTTATCCAAAGAAAGAGAGAGAGAGAGAGAGAGAGAGAGAGAGAGAGAGAGAGAGAGAGAGAGAGAGAGAGAGAGAGAGAGAGAACAGCAGGAAGAAATTAAATGTGACTTAGAGAGAGAGGCAGGAAGGGAAGAGGGAGGAAAAGGAAGGGAGAAGAAAGGAGGGAGGAAGTTGATGTAGGGAACGTTTTCATGAGTGTTGCCTTGGAGGAGGAGGAGGAGGAGGAGGAGGAGGAGGAGGAGGAGGAGGAGGAGGAGGAGGAGGAGGAGGAGGAGGAAAATAAAAAGAAGGTGCGAGAGAGGTCCAGAAGAAAGAACAGGAAAGAATGTGAACTTTATGAGAGGAAAATTGTGAGTGAATTGAGGAAAATAAAGAAGATGAGGACAAGAAGAAGAAGAGGAAGAAGAAGAAGAAGAAAACGGGTATGTGAGACAAAAGATAAATCATAATCAGAGGACAGAAAGAGGAGGAGAGAAATAGAACAACGACGAAAAAGAAGAGGAGGAGGAAGAAGAAGAAGAAGAAGAAGAGGAGGAGGAAAAGAACTAGAAGACAAATAAGAAAAAAACAAGAAAACTAGAACAGAAAATATGGAAAGCAGAAAACAAAACCACAGATTGAAAAAAAAAACAATAAAAAAACAATCAAAACAAGAACAACAAAAACATCCACACACTCACACATTACAGTAATCAACACCACGAGCCCATTACTACACCCCACAAACAAACACCAGTACACAGCCCAGCCATAACACCAGAAAATACGTGAAAACCGTCTCAATACACACACAGTTTTAAGGTACACCGTTGCTTGCGTTCCCTCACGAGGTTTAACACTAATATCATGAAAAGTAGAGGCAGAGTCTGGGTTCGCGTTGCAGTGTATGAACCTTCTCTCCTTTCTGGGTCTCGCTTTTCTAATATGTTTAAGAGGCGCTCTGAAAAGGCTGGGAGGTACGGGGGAGAGGGAGAGAGAGGGACGGAGGGATGGAGTGACAGAGGGAGGGAAGAGGTATAGACAGTCAGGGTGATGATGCAGTGGATTGAAATGAACAAGAATAAGAAGAGATGGATAAAGAGAAACAAGCACACGAGGAACTAAAAGAAGAGGGATATATAAAGAATAAATATGTCACGAAAACTATGAGAAAAAGGAAAAAAAAAAGATAATGATTGGATAAACAAACAAGAATCTTAATATATCAGCTGTGAGGAGTCATGGTGCTGTGAGATCAAAATAGTAAGTATCATTCGCCTCCTGAAGGACATCGCATTATATTCACTACACACGCCTTTACCGAAACGCCTTGGAATTCTAATAAACACCACCGAAAGAGAAAGAGTTAAAAAAAAGGAAAAAGTAAAGAAAGGAAAGGAAAAGAAAGGGAGAGAGAAAAAAAAAGTAGAGGAGAGTGCATTCTTTCTTTATAAGTTTTGTAGTTTTTTTTTTCTGTTGCTGTTGCAGTTATGTGTAAGATTACTGTGCGTGTATGTGTGTGTGTGTGTGTGTGTGTGTGTGTGTGTGTGTGTGTGTGTGTGTGTGTGTGTGCTTCCTCTGCACTCTCTTTACAAAAACTCATTCTCTTACACCTTCCTCTCTTCCTCTTCCTCCTCCTCCTCCTCCTCCTCCTCCTCCTTTTCCTCCTCTTCTCACTGACCACCGCCACACCCTCTTCACTCTCATGGTCATTAAAATTCACCAAACAGGAAGAAACCTCTATTGTGTTTTCAGAAACGATCCGATTTTTTTTAAGAGAGAAGGAAGGAAGACAAAAAAGGTAAAAGAAAATTGTTTTGGCTCACCTTTGGCCTTTAACTCCTTTCTTTTAAGGGGAGGAGAGGAAAGGGATTGCGAAGGGTAGATTAAGGGAGGAGGACCAGAAAGAGAAGGAGGAGAAGATAAGAGAAGAGGTTATTTTTAGTGGCTGAAGTGATAATTGGGAGCAATCACTTGGAACACATTGGTTTGATGTCTCTCTCTCTCTCTCTCTCTCTCTCTCTCTCTCTCTCTCTCTCATCACATCACAAGGGAGCAACATTTTCAATTCTAGTTTCATTTTATACTCTTCATTCCGTTCACCCATCTCTCTCTCTCTCTCTCTCTCTCTCTCTCTCTCTCACATGGGGCTCACAATTTCCACTGTAGTTTCGCTTCCCACTCTTTATTTCCAGTGTCTTTCATCTCCTCCCCTTCTCTATCCTCCTCCTCCTCCTCCTCCTCCTCCTCCTCCTCCTCCTCCTGACAGAATATATGAGCAACACGAGGAAGGGAGGGTCAGGTAACAGCAGGTTCCCAAACAAAAGACGAACGATGGGGTTGTTGATAGAAGCAGTGTTTTAGCGTCCCAAGACTATAAGTTACGAGGGTTCCGATGCTCCTATAGGGTTTCGGATCGTGTTTAATGGAGGGTTGAGAGAGATAGACGAGGCAGTTTAACTTAACGTGTTGAAATAGAGGAGGAGATGGATCTTACGTTTGCTATTGAAAACTCTATATATTTCTAAATGGATCGGCAGGGGTGGGTTAAAAGAAAACATCGATAAAGGGATTAGATTGCTTTTTTTGTCACTTTATGGAATTGGAGAGTATTAGTGGTTGTGAAATAGATTCCTGCTGACCCATGTGGATGGAATGGGTTTGAAATCGGATAGAATGTGTGTGTGTGTGTGTGTGTGTGTGTGTGTGTGTGTGTGTGTGTGTGTGTGTGTGTGTGTGTGTGTGTGTGTGTGTGTGTGTGTTTAATGGGATAAATCTATTCTTTTCTCTCTTTGCGTGTGAATGTGCGAACGATAGAGCTTCAAGTGTGTGTGTGTGTGTGTGTGTGTGTGTGTGTGTGTGTGTGTGTGTGTGTGTGTGTGTGTGTGTGTGTGTGTGTGTGTGTGTGTGTGTGTGTGTAGTGAGCTGCGAAAATTCAATATATAATAAAAAGCCACACGTTGGATGGTCTTGCCAAATCGCTTTTCAATTTCTGTCCTCTTTTACTCTCTCTCTCTCTCTCTCTCTCTCTCTCTCTCTCTCTCTCTCTCTCTCTCTCTCTCTCTAATATATCCTTCTTTTCATTATATTTTTTCCTTATTGTTTTTCTTTATTTTTCCTCCTCAGTTCAAAGCAAATTCCGGAAAAGAAAGGAATATTTCTCTTTATTTTGCCGGGAAGGGAAGAGGGGGAGGTGAAGAAAGCTGGGGAGGGAGGAAGGGAGACAGAAATTGGAGGGAAGAAGACAGAGAGAGACAGAGAGAGACAGGTGAGACAGAGAAAGTTGGGAGGGAGGGAGAGAAAGAGAAAGTTGAGGAGGGAGGATGACAGAGAAAGACAGGAGAGATATAAGAGAAAGGATAAATAGGAGAGACAGAGAAATTTGGGAAGGAGGAAAAGAGAGACAGAGAAAGTTGGGGAGGGAGGAAGGGAGGGGGAAATAAAGGAGGGAATCTTGGAGAGGGGAGGGAATTTTTGGTGGCATGTAGAGTTAAGGAGGAAGGGAAGTTACTAGTGTTGTTGTTGTTGTTGTTGTTGTTGTTGTTGCTGCTGCTGTTATTAATAATACTACTACTATTACTATTCTCATTTTCACAGGTAATGAAACGTAACTATTGTGTCGGTCCGCCACGGGACAGCGAAATATTTAACCTGATGTCGAGGTGTCACTCATCAAAGTAATTATTTATTCATTGTTTGGTGTTTTTCACGCGGCAGTACGTCAGCCAATATTCCCAACTGTAATTGCAACAGAAGGGAGGCAAACATAACTCCTCTCTCTCTCTCTCTCTCTCTCTCTCTCTCTCTCTCTCTCTGAAACTATTGTGTTGTAATGCAGTGTAATTTTACCAC
>NC_059289.1:4130103-4137603 GCF_017591435.1 Portunus trituberculatus | reverse complement strand
TCCTACCTATATTCTGCCCGGAAGCTCAAACAGGAAATTACTCTATTTTCCCCCAACACAAAAAAAAAAGAAGAAAAAAAAATTAAATAGAAAATGTAAAACACTCTCTTAAAGGGTAAAAAATGAACACTTTTACATTAAACGGCTGGTGGAAATAACATGACAAAAAAATAATGTAGTTTTAATGGAGGAAAATGGATAATGAGAGAGAGAGAGAGAGAGAGAGAGAGAGAGAGAGAGAGAGAGAGAGAGAGAGAGAGAGAGAGAGAGACAGACAGACAGACAGACAGAGATAGAGAGTGACCGACAGAGACAGAGAGAAATGAATGTACATAGGAGGAAATTAACTTTTTTCCTCCTTTTTTCCTCCTTAGACTAAACTACGGACTGACCTCATTTCTCCCCCACCCCCCCACAAGGGGTCGCCAGACCAAGACCTTCCTATCACCTCGTCTGTCTGTGATTTTTTTTCATTAACCTTCCGCGTCGCCTTCAGGAGAGCCTTGTTTGAGCCTCCAAAGTGGTGTGACAGACTCGTTAATTTATGTATATATTCTCCTTTCTCCTCCTACTCCTCCTCTCCTTCTTCCTCTCCTCTCCTTCTTCTTCTTTCTCTTCTTCTTCTTCTTCTTCCTCCTTTTCTTCCTCATCTTCCTTTTCCTTCTCTCCGTCTTCGTTATAACCAACATTGGAAACTGGCCTCCTTTGTCACTTGTCTCCTGTTTCCTTCTCCTCCTCCTCCTCCTCTTCCTCCTCCTCCTCTTCCTTCTCCTTCTCCTCCTCCTCCTTTTCCCTAGCCAATTTACATTTTCTTCGTTGTTTTTCTCTATTTTTATCCTGCACCTTCTTCTTCTTCCACCTCTGTTTATTTCCCTTCTTCCTTCTTCCTTCTTCGTAACAATCTTGTCCTAATTCTTATTCCTCCTTTTGTTTTTATTCCCATCTCCTTTTCCTCAATATCATTTTCGATGTTGTTATTATTATTCGATATATTTGTCCTTCTTCCCAGGACACACACACACACACACACACACACACACACACACACACACACACACACACACACACACACACACACACACACACACACACACTCACGAGGCCAAAAATAGATAGAAGAGATAGAAGGAAGAGAAGAGAAAGTGGAAATATAAGGAGGAGGAGGAGGAGGAGGAGGAGGAGGAGGAGGAGGAGGAGGAGGAGGAGGAGGAAGAGGAGGAGGATGGAGAGAAAGACTGCAATATGTGGAGAGGTGACCGCGGAGGTAAAGTGGAGAGGTTGAGAGAAAGAGAGAGAGAGAGAGAGAGAGAGAGAGAGAGAGAGAGAGAGAGAGAGAGAGAGAGAGACTGGAATATTGAAGGAGGAAGAGTGGGAGAGGAAGGGAGAGGCTGTAACATGCATAGGAAAAGGATTAGGAGCATTGGCTAGAGGATGAGAGGAGAGTGAGAGTAAAGGGAAAGGAGGAGAAGGAAAGGAAAAGTGGAGAGAGGCTGGGAGAGGAAGGAGAGGGGAAGGGGACACGAGATCGCTTTTTGGAGGGAGAGGGAGAGAGAGAGAGGCATTGAGGGAGAGAATGCAAGGGAAGGGTGGGCTTTAGAGGGAGAAAGGGTGTAAGAGAGGAGATTTGGGAGTTTAAATGGAAGAGGAGGAAGGTAGAGAGAGAGGGAGAGAAAGGGAGAGGAGGGGATAGAAAGAGAAAGGGAGAGAGGGAGAGTGGCTTTAACCAATGATGTATTGCTGTGGCAGGAATCATCTCATGTCAGAGAGAGAGAGAGAGAGAGAGAGAGAGAGAGAGAGAGAGAGAGAGAGAGAGAGAGAGAACATCATTAATCTTCTTTGTATTTTCAGATTGCAGATTATTTAATATAGTAAGAAACAATAATAATATGAAAATATATTGACAAGCTTGTTAAAGAAAAAAAATATATCACCACCAGCACCACCACCACCACCACCACCACCACCACCACCACCACCAATAACAACAACAACAATAACAAGAAGAATTACAACAGAAACTTGCTATACCAGTAAACAACAACAACTTTGGAATCCTTTGTCATCACCACCACCACCACCACCACCACCACCACCACCACCACCACCGCTGCCACCACCAAACACACCAATAAAGTAAAAAAAAGAAATATTAAAAAACTTTATACTTTTTATATTCCACAAGTAGAAAAATGAGAATAATCTGAAACCACCACCACCCCCACCACCACCACCACTACAAACACCACCACCACCACCACTACTATCACCACCACTACCACAACATTACTCAACACTTAATTAATCAACTCACCTGCTTAACCCCTTCAGTACCATGACGCGGTTTGATATTCATTCTTCTTACTATTTGGTGATTTATACAGCTTCAGAAACTCATGTTGTGATTAAAATAGTGAATACTCTGGCCATTAATCTTCTGACCTCCATAGACCCTTTCTAACGTCAATGAAATGGTCTAATCGTACTTAAAACTAGAGGCAAATATGTGTCCCAGTACTGAAGAGGTTAACACAACATAGCTTACAAATAAAGAGATACAGGTAAAAAAAATACAGGTACTCTCTCTCTCCCTCCCTTTTTAGTAATGAGATTGACAAGTAAGGTGTGAAAGGTAGAAAGGATCGAAGCACACGTGTAGGGCATAAAGAAAGCCTTAAGCCTCTTTTTCCTCTGCCTTTCAACGTTATGTATAGCCTTCAGATGCAGCCTTAGCCCTCCTTCCACTGCTCTCCCTCTCTCTCTCTCTCTCTCTCTCTCTCTCTCTCTCTCTCTCTCTCTCTCTATTTATCTACTTCTTAAAACAATACATTGCAGCGTACGTACATGGTGAGCAGGAGGAGGAGGAGGAGGAGGAGGAGGAGGAGGAGGAGGAAGAGGAGGAGGAGGAGGAGGAGGAGGAGGAAGAGCAGGAGGGGGAGGAAGAGTCAGACAGGAGAGTATGAGAGAAAAAGTAAATAAATAAAAAGAAAGAGTAAATACGAAAAAAATAGAAGGAAGGAAACGGCAAAGTCCTCTGTCCCTTGAGAGAGAGAGAGAGAGAGAGAGAGAGAGAGAGAGAGAGAGAGAGAGAGAGAGAGAGAGAGAGAGAGAATGTAGTCGCCTTTCATTCAACGCACTAATAATTCCGCTTCTCATTATGCCTGGTCGTTTGTTATGCCAGCCAGCCAGTCAGCCAGTCAGCCAGTCAGTAAGTTAATCCAGTAAGTCAGTCAGTCAACATGCTTCCCTTCTCCTCAGACTCCAAACAGAGTAATTATTCAGGCAGTCAGAATTCTAATCTTCCACTCACTCACCCACCTCTCCCTCTTCCTCTCACTCAACCACCCTTACCCACTCTCACTGCCAGCTTGCTTATTATCCAGCCAGCTAGACAGATATAGAGCCAGTTAATTAGTCAGTCAGCCATGAGATAAGGAAACGTCTAGCCATACATCCAGCCAGCCAACTAGTCATCCAGCTAGTCAGCCACCTAATCAGTCAGTCATCCAGCCAGCCATCCAGCAAGCTTGAGTCTCATTACCATATTCATTAAAGGCTCCTGGGATACATTTCTTATGGCAAGCCTCCTCTCAGGTCACATTACTAAGAATAACTTACACATTAAAGGGTAACCTCCGTCCTCCAGCATCATCTTCCTCCTCCTCCTCCTCCTCCTCCTCTTCCTCCTACATGCCACAAAACCACCTTATCTCTCCTTCTCCTCCTCCTCCTGCCGTTGTTGCCTCCACAGGATCGTCCTTGTTGGCGCTTAAACAGACTAACGCACGTCCCACGGGAAACACGGACGTAGGAAGAGGAGGAAGAGAAGCATAAGTTGGAGGAGTATAAGGAGGAGGAGGATCTTCGTGACCTGCCCTGGTGTGTAACATCCGTCTCGTCCTTTTTTCCTCCTCCACCTCCTCCTCCTCCTTGAATGTTAAAGATGCAATGTGTCTCCCTAAAACCTCTGTAATGAGACATGTGGCGTATTTTTTATACTTTAAGCTGAGATAAAACACGGAAAAATCTCCCTCGGTTAGTTTAAAATAATATTATACGTGACTTTATCTTTTATTACTTTCCATCCAAATCCTTTTTCTTTCGGATAACGACGCTGCTGCTGGTGGTGATGGTGCTGCTGGTGCTGCCGCCGCTGTTGCTTGTATCGTCCCAGTTTTATATATCATCGTCCATATCTTACGTGAAGTTTAGGAATATCAAAACACCCTCCTCATGATTCCTAGCGTTGATTAATAACCAAGGAACGAAACTTTTTGGAGAACCCGCCTCTTGGGTCGTGAAACTTGGACGCCGTAACGACAGGACTTGGAAAGCACCATTCGCCGAGTTGTGAAATATATATGCAAAGTTGAGAGCACCGGCGCGCCATCTCGCGGGGGAAAGACGAAGAGAAAACGGAGAAAAAGGGAAGCGACTACCACTGAAATATTTGCAGTGAAATAATTATGACATCTTAAATCAGTAACCAGAGAGAGAGAGAGAGAGAGAGAGAGAGAGAGAGAGAGAGAGTGTATACAGGGTACAGACACATGAAAAACTGAAATATGTACTTCTGTATGCAGTAAATTATTCACTCCGTATAAAGATGGGTACGTTTGGAAGCAGGAGACGGTAAAGAGACAAAGAAAGAAAGAAAAGGAAAGGAGGACAAAAGAAAAAAAAAAACGATAGGAAAAAAAAGATGAAAAATGGACAAGACAAAAGCAAGGACAAGATATTGGTTTACCATGAAAAGAGCACAGAGAGAAAATGAAAAGAGAAAGAAAACGTGAACAAAACAATGGACTCTTATGATGCAGTACAGGACGCTCCTTACCTACCCTCTCCTCCCTCGCCCCTCCCCGCCCCACCACCGCCAGATGTCTCCAGCGCAACACCGTTCATATTCCCACCACCAGGCGTCTCTAGTGACTTTATTTCCGATGTAAACCACACGTGGCGCCAAATCAGACCTCCCCTTTCCATATCAATTTCCATTCTGGGCCTCAGCCTCGCAAGGAAGGTCTTGGGAGATACTTAATTCATCCGGGCGCAAGCAAAACGCATTCGAAGCCCCATTCAAAGGTTTGCTCGACATGGAAGAAGCTTCATTCATCCACCTTTAAAGACGAGTTCGATTATCCTCCCAAGGCTTCTATTCTGCGCTTCGAGAGGCAGTTCGAAGCCCGCCACTGGGTCCCATGATGCGCAGGGAGGGGAGGGGCGGGGGAGGGAGGAGAAAGGAGAGGAGATGAGACTGAAATGGGAACAGGATGCTCCCTTATGCCCCAATATCCCGACAGGCCAGCTTGGATTGCGGCCTTCCCTCCTTTCTCTCCCTGTCAATCACAACTCTCTCTCTCTCTCTCTCTCTCTCTCTCTCTCTTGATGTGTGTGTTTTGTGATCAGTTTTTTTCTTCTCTCTCGTTTGTTTGATTTTGCTGACGTGAATATGATGTGATTATACGTTGTGAGAGAAGTGCATGGGTTGAGTGTGACATAAGAAGGTGAATAAGAAAAACAAGAACACACACACACACACACACACACACACACACACACACACACACACACACACACACACACACATCGGTTCTAGTAGTAGTAACAGAAGCAGCAAATATAGAAGTAGTAAAAGTGAAAGTATAGTAGTAGTAGTAGTAGTAGTAGTAGTAGTAGTAAGTAGTAGTAGTAGTAGTAGTAGTAGTAGTAGTAGTGGTCAAGCCAGAAATAAAAGACATCCAACCTTTTACACACACACACACACACACACACACACACACACACACACACACACACACACACAATATTTATCAAACACGGAAAATAGAAATCACGTGAATTACTGAGGCAATAAATCAGCGGCTGGCCATTTCCATTTCTCGAATTTCCCGCAGCGAGGTAAAATACAACGCGAGAGGAAATTATGAAACCCAAAATATTTCACTTCCACGCCTCAACTTGCATCCGTCAACACCACACCCGGCAGACACCACCCCCCTTCCCTTCGTCACCCATCACCGCGCCCTCCCCTTCAATACTGGGGGTCGTGGGAGGGAAATAAAGGGTAAAATCGTTAAATCCCCATTAATTGGTCCCATTCACGCCCCCAAACCTGCCGTCAATTAGCATAAAAACCTGTCCCAACTTTCCTTCCCAAAGTCACTAACGCGCAAACCTCATTTGAATACATTAATTCGCCACCGAGAGAGAATCTAATCAGCCATATTTAGCGGCAAAGCAATCTGATAACTTAAATTGAACGGCGCTAATAACGTAGAATAAGGGAAATATAAGTACTACATACGTGTATATTTCTACGGTTTACGGTGGTAGGGAAGTCTACATATCTCGCGCTTTGTTAAGGAAAGGTGTTTGTAATTAGAGTAATGTGTGTACGTGCTTATACTGAATCTAAACAATGTAGAGTAAGAGAATTATATAGAAAGTGCACAGGTTAAAAAGATATATCGAGTTTAGTAAAGGAAAAGTGATTGTAATTAGAAAATGTGCATATTTCAATTGAGATGAACCGGTCAGTAATTTGCAGATGAAGGGAAAATATTTAGATCAAGTCTAGAAAGTGGAAAGGAAACTTCCAAACATAAATTAATAACGGAAGAATGAATGTACCTAAAAATACATAACGTTATACACACCTATCAGTTTATATGACGTGTTGTTGTTGTTGTTGTTGTTATTGTTGTTGTTGTTAGTGGTGGTGTTGCATTCCAAATTAAAATTCTAAAAGGAATACTCGACGCAACATTTTTTTTGAGCACAGGAAGCCCGCCACTGCATGAAGCATTCCGGTTCATGCCAAGTTATTATTAATACTGGTGGCATATCGGTATTCCGTTTTCCATTACAACATTTCACTTCGCACAGCCGAGCCGGAGATTTCTTTAATAAATCACAACCTCACGTCTGCCTCCTACCACACGTGTCTGCCTTGGATTCTCTTGTATTGCCTCGTGCGTCAGCTAGGCAGTGCTGGTCACGAGTCACCTGCTTCATATTTCGCCACGCCACGCGACGATAAGGCGATGGAATGAGGGAAAAAATGGTAAGAACGATAAGAAAAAGGCAATGAGGGCAGTAGTTAGGTTGGCACTATGAATTTCTACTGTTTTCTATTCTTAAGTGAGCCATCGTATCCAACTCACCCACAACGAGAACATTATAAAGAAAATACACTTATACACTCTACCCAATAAAAAAAGCCACTCACGAGAAAGGACACTGTACACAAACCAAGTAAACAAAGCAAGTGCCTTAATAAATAAACAGAAGTCATCGTTACTTTTACCTGATTCAAGCCCCATACACAGTCCTACCTTGCCATAGCTCAGACCAGGGTGTGTCAAGGATCTCCCCAACGCTTGTCACGGCTCGGGGACGCAAGGGAATCACGGAAATATGAGAAAACACGTAAAACTTCTGGCGAGACTGGTTGGAAGTCTGCTGCTGCCATCTGGAGGTCTTACGACTGACGAGAAATAT
>NC_059289.1:4110103-4125103 GCF_017591435.1 Portunus trituberculatus | reverse complement strand
TGTCTGTCTGTCTGTCTGTCTGTCTGTCTGTCTGTCTCTCTCTCTCTGTGTGTGTGTGTGTGTGTGTGTGTGTGTGTGTGTGTGTGTGATCGTGTATGAGGTTACGTTAAGTAGGGTTAGTTTAGGTTAGGTTAGTTTAAGATGGGTAAATATTTATGTAGCTCATTAAATTATCTTCGTGTACTTACCATATGTGTTGTGTGAGTCCTTGATGTGCTCAGTAAGTCAGTAAGTTATCTATCAATCTTTCTATCAGAGAATGATTTGGTGAGGAGAAGTCTTCTGTTTTATTACCCATCCTGTAATCCTCGTAGTTAGTGTGGACTAAGGAAATCAAAGAGCTTATCCAAGACCTGAAGATCTATTTCTGTTTGTAATCCTTCGAAATCCTTTGTAATCCGCGTTCTTTCGTCCGTTCGTTACTACCGCATTCTCTCTCTCTCTCTCTCTCTCTCTCTCTCTCTCTCTCTCTCTCTCTCTCTCTCTCTCTCTCTCTTCCAGTCTCAATCATTCCTTCGTTTTTCTCTCTTTCTCTTTCCTCCGTCAGCATGTTTCTCTCTATCACTCTGACCGTCTCTAGATCCCTACCTCTTCTTCCTCCTCCTCCTCCTCCTCCTCCTCCTCCTCACTAGTGGTCCTTTAAGGCGAAGGTCGTTGTCTTCCTTTTAAGGATCTACATTTTTTTTCTGATTTTCAAGGGATTCTCCGCGCCCCGAGGGATTTCCATGCTAACAAGAGTAGCTTAGGAAGGCACACGAGCGGTCACCCAGACATCTAGGTGTGTGTGTGTGTGTGTGTGTGTGTGTGTGTGTGTGTGTGTGTGTGTGTGTGTGTGTGTGTGTGTGTGTGTGTGTGTGTGTGTGTGTGTGTGTGTGTGTGTGTGTGTGTGTGTGTGTGTGTGGTTGGATGGATGTTTGTGTGTTGAGTCAATTTCGTTTTTTTTCCCTTTTTTTTCGTTAATTAAAGGTAAACGCGGTCGGTTATTGGCTAAATACGATTCGTTCATTCACAAATAAAACCAATAAACACACACTCACACACACACACACACACACACGCACACACGGTAGCTCAGTGGTTAGAGCGCTGACTTCACAAGCCAGAGGACCGGGGTTCGATTCCCCGGCCGGGTGGAGATATTTGGGTGTGTCTCCTTTCACGTGTAGCCCCTGTTCACCTAGCAGTGAGTAGGTACGGGATGTAAATCGAGGAGTTGTGACCTTGTTGTCCCGGTGTGTGGTGTGTGCCTGGTCTCAGACCTATCCGAAGATCGGAAATAATGAGCTCTGAGCTCGTTCCGTAGGGTAACGTATGGCTGTCTCGTCAGAGACTGCAGCAGATCAAACAGTGAAACACACACACACACACACACACACACACAGGAAACATGTGTATTGTACGCCTGTCAAAATCCTTTCTATAGTTATGTCACTGTCTGCATTATCAACCATCAAACCCCCTCTCTCTCTCTCTCTCTCTCTCTCTCTCTCTCGAACAGACCCTAACAAAATTTCTAACCTTATCAAAACCCTCAGTAATCTTTCTCTCCGTGTTCTTTAAGTCCTCGAAAGGGAAAACTAAACTAGACTCCTCGTGGCGCTCGCTCGTGCGGTGAGGTAGAGTGTGGCGCCTTTGTCCGCGTACCTGCGAGGCCCAGCTCTTTGTGGGCGGCAGCACGGGACGCAGGGAGGAAAGGGCCCTTGTGAGATGTAATGACGGGAGAGATGAGAGGGGAGAGTACGAGTGACAGTGGTGGTGGGGAATATAATAACAGGATTATTTTTGTTTCCTTGTCCTTGTTGTGTGTATGTGTGTGTGTGTGTGTGTGTGTGTGTGTGTGTGTGTGTGTGTGTGTGTGTGTGTGTGTGTGTGTGTGTGTGTGTGTGTGTGTGTGTGTGTGTGTGTGTGCGTTGTATTTCCGGGAATGAGAGAGACAGAAATAGATACTCCTGTGTATATTTTTATTTATATGAGTGTGTGTGTGTGTGTGTGTGTGTGTGTGTGTGTGTTGTTCATTTTCACTCCATTGTTATCTTGCTCGAGTTGAAATGATGCTTTGAAACACTATACTGGTGGTGGTGGTGGTGGTGGTAGAAGTGGTGGTGGTGGTGGTGGTGGTGGTGGTAGTGGCGGTGGCTTGTAAAGGTGAACGTAAAAGTATTGAGACATATGGCGTCAAAATAACAAAAAAAAAAAAAGATAAAATGAATAAAAATAGATAAAAAAATAAGAGATGAAAAAGAAAGCTAATCCGTAGAACGACAGACTAAAACCCTTGTAAAAAAAAAAAAAGAAAGATTTAAAAACAGCATATCAAAACAAGGATTAAAGGGAAAGAAGAAAAGATTTAGTGTAGCAGAAATAAAAAATGAGATGAAAAGAAACAGTATATTGAAATAAAAGAATGAGGAACAAGTCAGAAAAGAGAAATATAGGTTGAGATAGAGAGAGAGAGAGAGAGAGAGAGAGAGAGAGACGCATATTCCAGCGGTCAGCAAATTCCAGGAACGAACGCAAAGCAAAATCACCCTTAATGTCCTGGGTAATTAAACTTCTTATTGGAAAATCGACCAGTTTGTCTCATTTCCTTCTACGTGATGTTTTACCTGTGTGTGTGTGTGTGTGTGTGTGTGTGTGTGTGTGTGTGTGTGTGTGTAGGACAGGTAATAAAAATGTGAGGAATGTGAATGAATAATACGATGAATGACAAATACAATAACATTTTATCA
This sequence comes from Portunus trituberculatus, assembly GCF_017591435.1. NCBI lineage: Eukaryota > Metazoa > Arthropoda > Malacostraca > Decapoda > Portunidae > Portunus > Portunus trituberculatus. The sequence continues at coordinate 4,122,374 of NC_059289.1, read as the reverse complement.
TCTATTCTTTCCACTTCATCGAATCTTTTATATCGTTCTCCTTTTTTTTTTCTTGTCACCAAATCTCTCTCTCTCTCTCTCTCTCTCTCTCTCTCTCTCTCTCTCTCTCTCTAACATTATTCACGATGGTCGACCCACATTGAGTGAGCATGATATATATCCTCCATTAATTGTAGAATAAAGAGTAAATGCAACCCTTTAGCGATTGTGTGCGACTCAATAGTTTGATGTACGGCCTGACACCACACACACACACACACACACACACACACACACACACACACACACACACACACACACACAGAGGCAAAATGTATACATCCAAACTCATATACATTTTAGAGTTTTGTCATATGATGCTCTCTCTCTCTCTCTCTCTCTCTCTCTCTCTCTCTCTCTCTCTCTCTCTCTCTCTCGCTCGCTCACTCTGGGTTTATTTATACGCATACTCTGTTTTCAAGTATTCTCTTTCCATTTGTTCAGTGTTGCAGATATTGTTGTTCGGGTTGTATTGATTTGACGGAGGCAGAGGCGGTGGCGGCGGCGGCGGCGGTGGTGATGGTGGTGGTGGTGGTGGGTGGTATCATTGTAGTAGTTGTAATAGTAGTAGTAGTAGTAGAAGTAGTAGTTTTATTTCTGGTTCTGGCTATACTCTATTTATGAACTGAGTTATTTCTAGTGTATGAATCGAAGCAAGAGGAGGAGGAGGAGGAGGAGGAGGAGGAGGAGGAGGAGGAGGAAGAGAGGAAGCACTGTTGTTTTCTCATTAATATTTCTGCTACTGTAACACGATCAAAGCAATTAAATACCACCATAATTGTCGCTGGCGCCTTAATTACCTTAAAATTGAATATGAAGTAGTTAGGAATGGAGGAGGGGAAGGAGAAGGAAGAGAGAAATCAGGAGGAGGATGTATGTCTCTAAAAATATGAAGAAAAAAATAAAAAACCGTAATAATTTCCACCATATCTTGTTAATGGTCAAACTTTGGACTTGAAACGTTTAGGGATGCAGTCTTTGGAGGAGGAAAAGGAGGAGGAGGAGGAGGAGGAGGAAAAGAAAGAAAAGAAGAAGGAGAAGGAGGAGGAGAAGGAGGTGGCAGAAGGTTTGCAACACTATGAAGGAAAACAATAAAAAAAAGAGCCAAAATTTTTCACTGGATATGAATTCGAGACGTTCAAGAATGCAATCTCTGACGGAGGAGGAGGAAGAGGAGGAGGAAGAAGATGAGGAGAAGGAGGAGGAGGAGGAGGAGGAGAGCATGAGTTGTTATTAAGTCGTCAAGAGCGAACTAATTCCAACTATACATGAGTCGAAACGTTTAGAAATGCAGTACTTGGAGGAGGAGGAGGAGGAGGAGGAGGAGGAGGAGGAGGAGGAGGAGGAGGATGCGGTGTTACTTCGTGGTGAGGGGCTGAGTGAGTGTGGCCGCCATAATGCCTTGAAGGAAAACACGTAATAGGCCCCTGTCATCTTCATCGCCCGGGTGTCAACAACCAATTTCTGAGCCCTGGCACCACGCCATTACCCTCCCCCTCCCTCTCCCTCTCACCTCCTCCCTTCTATTATTCCCCTTTCTCTCTTCCATCCTTCTTTCTCTCCCTTTCTTCTATTCTCTCTCTCTTTTCCTCATTTTCTACTCTTCTCTCTCTTCCATTTTCTCATTCTCTCTCTCACCTTCCCTCCCTCACCATTACCCTTTCACTTCCCCATCCGTCTTTCTCTCCCTTTCTTTTATTCCCTTCCTCTTTCTTTCAGTCTCTACTCCCTCTCTCTCTCTTCTATTTCTCTATCTCTCCTCTCATTTCTCCTCTCTCTCTCTCTCTCTCTCTCTCTCTCTCTCTCTCTCTCTCTCTCTCTCTCTCTCTTTCTTCTATCCTCTTCCTATTTATCTCACTTTCTATCCGTTTCTCTTTTCCATTTCCCCATCTCTTCTCTCTCTCATTTATACTCCCCTTCTATCCCATTTCCCTTTCCCTTTCCTATGCCTAGGATTCTCTCTCTTTTCTTCCTCTCCACACTCTTCTCTTTCTTCTCTTCCTCCCCTTTTCTCTCCCATCGCTCACCTTTGCTATCTTTTCCCCATCTCTCCATCTATTTCTTCTTCCTTTCTCTCTTTTCTTGTAACTTTCCCTTCTTCTCCTTTCCCAATGTTTCCTTTCACTTTGTTTTCATTCTTTCCTTTTCTCTCAAATTTGCTTTTTATTGATTCATTAAATTTCTGCAACGATGATAATGAATTTGCGATGATAGAAATAACAGCAACAGTGTTTAAGAAAATATACGATTTTAGAAATAGAACAGAAGAATGCAAAGGGACAAAGATAACACACACACACACACACACACACACACACACACACACACACACACACAGGCGGCAATTAAAGTTTAAATTATGTAAGGATAAAGAAGGAGAGAGATAAAGTTTTACCACACCTTCCAGACACACACTAACTCGCATAACTCGCTAAGATAAGGCTGCAGGTGTGGTGCAGGTGTGTTGGGGGTACATGTGTGTGGTGCAGGTACTATGAACATGTGAAATTCTAACTTACTTCTTATAATTTCTGGTTTAATGAAGAAATATTGATGGGAAGCAGGAATGAGTGGATTGAGTTTGTCTGCTTGTGTTCTCTATTTTCTTCATTTCGTTGTGTTTTTTCTTTATTTTTTCTTTAATTTTTTTCTTTTTTTGTGTGTTGTTTTCCTTCGTCCTTCTTTATTTTAGTGTGTTCATTTTCTTTTATTATTTGAGTTTACTGATTTTTAGTGCTTCTTGTGTGTGTGTATGTGTGTGTGTGTGTGTGTGTGTGTGTGTGTGTGTGTGTGTGTGTGTGACGCACACACACACACACACACACACACACACACACACACACACAGGTGACAGACGGATCACTTTTGATATCCAATTAGTAATTCCAGCGACAGACACACCTCGCTAATCATGATGCCAATTTAAACTTTCCTCACACACACACACACACACACACACACACACACACACACACACACACTCTTCTCTCGTATTCTAAAACATAAATATTACAATACTTTCCTGGAAACTTTAAATAATACACTTGTCTTTCCCTTTTCCTTTTTCCACCCTTTTTCTCCTCTCTACGTACGTCATGTTTCCCTTTCTCCGTTTGAACTTATGCCTCTCCCTTCCTTTGCATTATCTCTTATATCTTCTTATCCTCCTTCCTCCTTGTTCTCGTCTCTGTAAGCGCAAGACTGACTTCTCATCACAGAAACACTGCACTGAGACAGCTTCGATCTCAGCCTTTGTGAATCTCGCGAGCGTTGATTATTAATGCTCCTACGCTTGACTATGACGTGATATCCACCGTTACAATGCTCCTTCTCCTTCCCTGATCGTTTCCTTCTATCTGTCCCCCTCTCTTCCCTTTCTCCTCGTCCTCCTTCGTTTCGTCGTCCCTCTCTCTTTGTCCCTCTCTTGCTTTGGTTTGTAGCCTCGCGTGTTGTTTTGGTAAAGTTAGAGAAAGTGATCCATTGGTGCAGGTCCGTAAGCCTCTAATCCCTTTCTCTGATCCTGTTCTCACTCCCTCTTAATGCTGGCGTGTAAATATCCTTCCTATTTAGACGCGAGGTGGAGTGAGTGAGAGTGAGTGACAGAGGGAAGGTATGGACGGGGAAAAGTAATAAATGAATGTAATCGTTTTCCCCCTTACGTAGTTTCCTGTCCAAATTTCCATAAGTTAGTGTTTCAGAAAGGTGAGTTACGGGAAGGTAAATTATTAAACGTCGAAGTGTGAATTATCTCTAGGGGTTTAATTTGTTTTCTCGCTTTAGGGAACCATCATGAACTGGAGAGAGAGAGAGAGAGAGAGAGAGAGAGAGAGAGAGAGCTAAAACAGTGAAAGGAAGAATGAGGAGGTGCTAAATGGGAGAGAGACATACAAGAAGATACTCGATAGGCAGAAAATCGGAAAGAAAAAATACAGAATGATAGAGAACAATAAAGAGGAAGAGAAAGAGAAGAAAGACGTAGAGAAACACACCAGAAGGAAAAAGGAAGAAAAAAGAAGAGGCTTGAGGGTACAGGCGAGATTCGTGTTAAGTTCCAAGCAAGGATTTGGAAGTTTCGAGGCCTCAGGTTCAAAGGCGACGAGCAGAAGGCGGTGGTGGTGGTAGCGGCGGCGGCGATGGTGGTGGTAGTGGTGGTGGTGGTGGTTGTAGCAAACTGTCTCTGTGAATTTACGAGTTTTTTCTTCAAGACACCTGTAGCACCTGATGTGTGGAGGAGAAGGAGGAGGAGGAGGAGGAGGAGGAGGAGGAGGAAAGAAATAAGGTGTCGTTACAGGAAGTACATGGAAAGAAGGAAAAGCAGATGATATGTATTAGGAAAATGGGAAAAAGGGAAAATACGTAGGAAGAATAGGAAGAGAGGATGATTATGTAGTGGGAAAGAAGGAGGAGGAGGATAATGATGTGTATTAGGGAAAGTAAAGTGTAAGAATAAGAAGAAAAGTACAAAAATGAATAAAAGGAAAAAAAAAGTGAAAGGAGGTGGATAAGCATAGGAGGAGGAAAAGGACGAGGCAGTAAAAGAGAGTGGGAAAGAGTAAATATAGGAAGAGGCAGAAGAGGAGAAAGAACACATCAGCGAGGGAGGCCGTGGTCACTTTACATATAGATTGGCATCGACAGAGACCATCACCACCACAAGCACACACCACAAACACCACTAACAGCATCACCACCACTGCCATCACCACCAATAACACCATCCCCGCCATACCAACACACGCAGCCTCGCTAATCCCCACCACCACTATAGGAACCCCCAGCAAACACTGACGGATCATCCCCACCACGCACAGGGAGACAAACACACCACCGCTGCATCACTGCGGACTTCACGCCCACTTACGCATGATAACTGACTGCATCACCGAACACAAACAATCCAAGGCATCTCTCTATCTCTGCCTGCGTGCGTGCCTCCCTGCCTGCCTGTCTATCTATTTCTATCGTGGTCTACATTAAAGAAAGGAGTAGTATTTTGAGTTTTCATTGGTAATAGTTAAATTGACCCACTCATTTCGAATCTCTCTATCTCAGCCTGCCTGCCTGCCTGCCTGCCTGTCTGTCTATCTGTCTGTCTATCTCTATCGTGGTCTACATTAAAAAAAGGAGTAGTCTTCTGTATTTTCATTGGTAATAGTTAAATCGTCTCTCTCATTTCTATTTTGTTTGCATTTTTTTCGTCATTTCAAGGCTTATGATCTATTAGGAATTTTGATTATCAGGTTTTATAAGATTTTCAGTAGGTGAGATCACTGACAACTATTGTGATTGAATGAACAGTAAGGCAGCTTTTCTCATTCATTTGTACTGTACTTAGTGTTTTTTGTTTTCTAATTTCAAGGCTTCTGGTGTGTCAAGAATCTTAATGATCTGGTTTTTTTTGGGAGTTTCAGTAGATCGTGAAACTTATGATTGAGAAAATGATAACTTATTTCCATAATCTATAATGTGTTTCTCGGGTTTTCATTACTTCAAAACTTCTGATGTGCTGAACTATAAAGTGTTGTAAGATATTTAGTGTGTTGTAAGATATTTAGCGGGTTAAAGGACGTACAATTGAAAAGAGCACAATAAAATTTGAGGCCGCCTTGGTACAGTGGAACCATGCGCGCTTTGGGGTCCGAGGGGTCTCCAAGCGCACGGGTTTGAATCCTATCCACGTCCGAGTGTAGGTTGGGTTTCCTCACTCGGGGCAACGGTTTCCTAGCGGGTGGGCTTTGAGATAGGTGGTACCCGATAAAGTATTCCCTTTAGCCCATAAATTCCAGTGAAAAGCTCACATGGTATGAATGAAAAAAAAAAAAAATTATGGGAGTGAATGCAGGAGGTTACTCGCCTTGTGATCTCGACTGTGCCAAGCCTCGCCACTCCGTGAAAGATGCGGCAGCTGACTTTTACGATCCAGAGCGACGGCAAACTCCGATACGCCGGCAGTATTGGAGACATTACGCTAGAGTCTTCATAATATTTGTTCGCTGGAGGAAAACAATAAACCATGTTGCGCTCAAGTTTGTTCCTCATGTGCCTTGTTACACTGGTGGCGGTGACTCGCGTGGCGCCGCTGAGGGTGGGCACCAGCATCCCCGGGTTCTCTTTGACGGGAGGTAGCCCAATCACCGACCCCGTGCTGATGAAACACCTCTGCTACCGGACAAAGCGGGACAGGCGGTGCTCCTACAGGTACAGGGGCGTGGGGCCGATGGGGAGGTTGCACAAGAAGATCATTTATCAGATGCTCCAGAACGGCTGGCTTATGTCCGACGAGCCCGTGTCTGAGTTTTCCTGGCACATGTGTTGCCAGCAGAATGTTTTCTTTCTGACGCTGCGAGATTTGAACGAAGCGAAGTGAGAGAAATGAGGAATGTGTTACGGAGGGGAGAGGAAGCATAGGTTAGTGAAAAGCCATTGAAATAGGAGTAAGAAATGTATTAGAGACCAGAGAAGAATCAAAATTAGTAAGAAAAAGAATCAGCAAGAATAAGTAAGTGCAACAGAGAGCAAAGAAACAACATGAATACTAACAATGAATAAGATAAATGAATACAGAGCAGCGAGGAAGGCCAAGCCAATAAAAAGATTAATGTGTTCACGCGGCAAAGAAGAGCAGCAAAGGATATTAAGCAGCCACAGATACGAATGACTCTAGGAATGTTTTATTTCGCCTTTTTATCTCTTTCCGATACAAGAAATAAATTACCAATACTACACGAATAACACCATCCATGGCAATAAAACTACACACTATTTCTTCTTCACTCTCCTTCTCCTCCTTTTCCATTTCTTCCTCCTTTTTATCTCCCATGGGCTCCCTTTGGCGATCCGCAGCCATGGCCGAGTGTTTCTTAGGCCAAGATAGAGAGGGAGGGACAGTAATTTGATGGGGAAAAGACATTATTCGACAGTTTGAGTACCCCACGATGGCTTATTATTCAGAGAGAAGAGAGAGAGAGAGAGAGAGAGAGAGAGAGAGAGAGAGAGAGAGAATGTCAGTTCATTATCTCTAATAGGAAGAAACATACATGAAAGAGAAATAAATGAAGACAAACAAAATAAAGACAAAGAATATAATGATAGTGATAACAATAACAAACTGACGTAACAAAATAAATAAATAAAAGACACAAAGAAAAATAGGGGAGGAATAACAAAAGGAAGATAATGAGAGAAATATATAAAAAAGAAAAAAAAAACACTAATAGATTTCTAAAACACGAGCGATTTTTTTACCCCAATTAAAATCAAACCCTTAAGAGCCACAATACTCCCTTGTTGACCCAAAAAGATACAACAGGACAAAGAACTCTCACCACCCATCACACTCTAACGCACTTATTGATTTCCTTGTAGTTATTTGCGCATTAATTCCACCACGACTTTCCCTCCATTAAAGCGCCACAATAGGCCATAATGAACCACCACCATCGCCGCCATTACTTCCATTTGCTACACTGCAAGAACTGAAATAATGACGTGGCGGTAATTGCGTGTGGGATAATAATAATTTGATGGTTATTTTCCTAGTGGTGGTGGTGGTGGTGGTGGTGGTGGTGGTGGTGGTGGTGGTGGTAAGAATGTTAGTAAAAAGATGGAAATTGTTATTAGTACTATTAGTGGTGGTAGTAGCAGCAGTAGCAGTAGCAGCAGTAGCAGCAGTAGCAGTAGTAGCAGCAGTAGTAGTGGTAGTAGTGGTAGTGGTAGTGGTGGTGGTGGTAGTGGTAGCAGTAGTAGCAGTAGCAGCAGCAGTGCAACAATGATGATGATGGCACCACCACTGCTGCCACCACCACCACCACCACCACCACCACCACCACCACCACACTACCACTACCACCACCAATAATAATAATAATAACAATAAAAAATAATAATAATAACAACAACAACAATAATAATAATAATAATAATAATAATAATAATAATAATAATAATAATAATAATAATAATAATAATAATAATAATAATAATAATAATAATATAATAATAATAATAATAATAATAATAATAATAATAATAATAATAATAATAATAATAATAATAATAATGATAATAATAATAACAACTATAACAATAATAATAATAATAATAATGATAATAATGATAATGATAATAATAATAATAGTAATAATAATAATAATAATAATAATAATAATAATAATAATAATAATAATAATAACAATAACATCATTAAAAAGAAGAAGAAGGAGGAAGAAAGAAAGAAAAAATATAAAGAATCAGAAGACACACACAAAAAAAAAAAGTACTACTAATACCACCACCACCACCACCACCACCACCACCACCACCACCAACCACCACCACCACCACCACCACCACCACCACCACCACTACCAAGGCACCAGCAACGATAAAAACACAGGAGCTGGCGAGGAATTTTTTAGATCTATCACATTCTCTGGCAATCTTATCCAACCCCAGGTGACGTCACGCCCTGGACCATCAGATTATTAAAGTTGGTATCCCACGAGAGAGAGAGAGAGAGAGAGAGAGAGAGAGAGAGAGAGAGAGAGAGAGAGAGAGGGAGAATGGTGAGTAAGCTTCTATCATTATTTTTTTTTGTTTCTCTCTTTTTCCTTAGTTTTATTTCCTTTTCCCATTCTCTCCTTCGTTCTTTGGGCTTCTTCTCCTTCTCCTCCTCCTCCTCTTCTTCTTTTTCTTCTTCTTCTTCTTCTTCTTCTTTTTTCTCCTCCTCCTCCTCCTCCTCCTCCTCCTCCTCCTCCTCCTCCTCCTGCTCTAATCCCTGCCACATCATCATTCATCAGTGAATAAAATTGACTTCCTGAATCATTAAATCCCCATTTTCTTACGACCATTAATACGATTTCGTTGCTATTAGGATTTTCCCATTTTTTCTCTTTTTTTCCGCTTTTGTATTTTACTTTTTTACATTTTTGTACACTAGTCTTTAAATTTTCCTCCCTTTGCTTTCCCTATGTTGGTTTACTTAGTTTTCTTCTTTTCCCTTTTTCCTCTTTTATTGCCTTTTTCTTCTTTATCATTGTTCTTTGCTTTTTCGTTTGTGTGTGTGTGTGTGTATTTTCATTTTGGTTTGTTCCTGTATCTTTTTCTTCTTTGTGTTTCTATTTGTCTCTTTTCATCTTCTGCCTGTCTTTTTTCGTTCCTAGAAATAAGCTCTCTCTCTCTCTCTCTCTCTCTCTCTCTCTCTCTCTCTCGGTACATATGTTTCCGTAGAGGACTGTATAGAGAGAGAGAGAGAGAGAGAGAGAGAGAGAGAGAGAGAGAGAGAGAGAGAGAGAGAGAGGTGTCTGAACCCCTGCACCTTCTCTCAATGTGTCCACAGACTTGACAACAATGCGATTTTCTGCTGTGACTCTCTTTCTCGTTGTAAATAAAAGCTAAACGTTCGACACACAAAGGAGGAGGAGGAGGAGGAGGAGGAGGAGGAGGAGGAGGAGGAGGAATAAGAGGAAGAGGAGGGTGCTCGAGGCAAGGCAGACCCAAATGATGAGATGGGAGGGTAAGAGGGAAGATGGGAGGAGAAGGAGGTGTGGATGGAAGGGAGAGGAGGAAGGAAGGGATGGGGTGGAGGGGAGATAGGGAGGAATGTGAGGGTTTGGAGGAAGGCTGGGAGGGATGACCGATGGACACACACACACACACACACACACACACACACACACACACACACACACACACACAGACATGATAAATTGAATGTGAAAAGTGAAAAAAGAATGAAAAATGAATAAGGAAAAGAGAAGAAAAGGGAGAAAGAAACAGGAAAAAAAAAAACATAACACAAGATTAACTTACGATAGATTCTTGCAATAACAGTAATTATAAAAAGAAGAATTACAAAAAATAAATCTAGTGATAATAACAATAATGATTTCAGGTCGCATTCAAAACCCTTCATATCCTTCAGGAATTCAAGAGTTCTTCCTTTGTTCTGCCGCGGGGGTTGTTTACCTTTAAGCTCCTGTGTTTATTTATTTTCCTCCCCCTGGGCTTCAGTTTCCCACCAACCTCTTTATTCCCCTGCGGACTAACTCTCCTCTCTCTCTCTCTCTCTCTCTCTCTCTCTCTTGTTCCTCCGAGAATCGAGAGAAGGAGAGTGAGAGATGGAGAGGGAGAGAGGAAATATTATTTGAGCCGGTGACGCAGTTGTGTGACGTTTCAATCTCTCTCTCTCTCTCTCTCTCTCTCTCTCTCTCTCTCTCTCTCTCTCTCTCTGTGACACACCCCATTACGGTTCATTTTTATCTATTCCCATAAAGGTAGGAAAAAAAAAATATATACGCTAACTTATTTTCTCCCTCCTACTTTTTTCCCTCTTCTCTGTTCTCGATCTAGTTTCCTTTGCAACATTCACTTACCCCGGCCTTTGTGCGCGTGTAATACAAAATGTTCATGTATACGAGTACTTTATTCACAGCCAGCCACGCCTCCCGCCTCCCTGCCCGCGTATAATGCAGAGTTTCCAATGTACGTAACGTGGTATACTTTCTCATATCAACGGCGTGCATTTGCGAATTAGTTTTCACAGTAATGGAATATTCGTGTATATTTTACGACCAACACGGAGAGAAAAAAAATGGATAAAAGCATAGTGTGTGTGGAAAGGTGAGGCTGGGAAGTGGGCGATGTGATAAGGTGGATAGGTAATTGTGATAGGTAGTTATATGTTAGGTAACCAGATCGGTAACTTGAATAGGTAAAAGTAAGTTAGGTAACTGAGATGAGTAAAGCCAGATAATGTTGGACAGTGGACAGACAGAGAGGAGAGAAAGACAGGTTGGACAGGTAAGGACAGGTAATGGATAGATAGATAGATAGATAGATAAGTGACTAGAACAGGTAAATTGGACACATAAGGACAGGTGAGGTTGAATAACGGGCACGAAAGCAAGATACTTAGATAGGTAAGTTGCTAATAGTTTTAAGCAAAGACAGGTAAACAAAATAGGCAAGTAGGTCGGTAACGGATATAGACAGGTAGGAGATGTAGGTAAGTGAATTAGTAGACAGATAGGTAGGTAGATAATCCGGTAATCGATGTAGATAAAGAGAAATAAAAACCAGGTGGACATATTTTAGTGGCGCAAGTTCGATTAGGTAAAGGTATGATTAGTTTAGATTACGTTAGGTTAGGTTAGCGGCACAGGTGAGTCACGGCGGTAAGGGCAGGTGAAGGAGGAGGATGCGGGTACGGATTAAACCCAAACGCCGAAGAGATAATTGGCTCCGACACCTGCGAGCGTTCATTAACCTAGACGTCACCTGTAGTGCCGGGAAATCTTCACTGAACAGAACAACACAATGGGGCTGAGACACAAATAGACAGCGATGCCCGTCCTGTATTGTTCTCTGTTGATGCTTGATTTTTAAATAGTGTTAATGGTGAAGTGGTGACGGCAGGATATGTGTTTCTTGTTTCTCTGTGTTTGTTTTGAGTTGTGTTTCGTTTTCTTTAGATATTATTGATTTCTGTTTGTTTTTCTTACTGGTGAGGAGAAGCAGAATTGGAAGAAAGTTAATGAGGGTTACCAGAGAGAGAGAGAGAGAGAGAGAGAGAGAGAGAGAGAGAGAGAGAGAGAACTGAAAACCACGATCTGACGGTTTCGTATACGGCTGTCGATATATACAGACTTCAGCTTCCAGTGTTCGGAATAATATTGTTACACACACACACACACACACACACACACACACACACACACACACAAAGGGAGGAATTCTGGGCTTTATTTGATTTTGCCTACACACACACACACACACACACACACACACACACACACACACACACACACACACACACACACACAGGGAAGGAGAGCGGGAAGTCGAAGGGAAGGGAGTAAACTGAAAAGTCATAATAATCTTTCACTTTTCAACTGACAAAATGTGAAAGATGATCCCTAAAAAAAATATTAAATTCATAACGTATTAGATTCACCATCTCTCTCTCTCTCTCTCTCTCTCTCTCTCTCTTCCTTCTTCCTCATTGCACCTCAGATTTTATATCAAAAGACGTCTGCCAAATCTCTTCCTTCTCCTTCTACGTCTTCTTCCTCATCATTTATTCTCCTCTTATTCTCTTCTGTTCCCGCTGTCATTTCCTTCTACATTCTTCATCAAATTCCTCCTTCTCCAACTTTTCCTTCTTTTTCTTCTCCTTCTACTTTTCCTCCTCTTCACTTTCTTTTCCATCCTTTCTTAAAAATTTCTTTGACTT
>NC_059289.1:4100103-4107603 GCF_017591435.1 Portunus trituberculatus | reverse complement strand
GAAACTGAAATAAAAAGAGAGGGGAAAAAAAGAAGAGAGGATGAAAGCAGCCTGGCTCTGGGAAACAGCATGTGAGAAAGCTGATAAAGAGGAAATGGAAAAGGTTATCGGTTAAAGGAAAAAAAAAAGAAAGAAATACATAGATAGAGAGAAGGAGTGAGTGTTTCCTGCAAAAATGGAGCAAGATAGTGTGGAGAGAGAGAGAGAGAGAGAGAGAGAGAGAGAGAGAGAGAGAGAGAGAGAGAGAGAGAGAGAATGGTAATTTTTCTTGCTTAAATACACACACATACACACACACACACACACACACACACACACACACACACACACACACACACACACACACACACACACACACAATAAACAATGCAAAACAAAACAATGGATTCAGCAAACAAGTCAATTTGCATTATGAATACAAACAGTTAATATCACGAGAAACAAAAGACGAACGCAATGCTGGACGCTCACCCACACACACACACACACACACACACACACACACACACACACACACACACACAAACCTTCCCATTTACTCTCTATCGATTCATTTACGGGCCTATCTACACATTATTAGTTGAACACCACTTGCCGTCTACTAGGGCACTTTTAACCACGTGGGAAAGCATCACTAGGCACTACTAATAGTCACAATGAGCGTCACTAGGCACTGGACATATAAAGCATCCTCAATAGCTTTATCTAACCTAACGTAACCTAAATCTTAACTTAACCTAACTTAACCTAACCTAACCTAACCTAAATCTTAACACTAATCTAAATTTTATACTTAACCCCTTCGGTTCTTGGACGCATTTTTACCATGAGTTGTGGTTATAATTAGACAATTTTATTTACATTAGGAAGGGTCTATGGAGGTCAGAAGGTTAATGGCCAGAGACTTCCTATTTTAATCCCCACATATGTTCATGAAGCAGCATAAAATCAGCAAGTAGTAAGCGAAATAGATATTAAAACGTGCCATGGGTGCTGAAGAGGTTAACCTATCGTAAATATTAACCTTAAACTTTAATCTTAACCTAACCTAACCTAACCCAACCCAACCTATCCTAACCTAACCCAACCTAATCTAACCTAACCTAACCTCACCTAACCTATCCTACTAGTGAGGCACGAATACAGGGTCCTATGCAGCCAGTAGGGTCTGATAACCGCTCCTCCACCCCGCCCACCTCGATCCTGGCCCGTCCCGACAAGGCAAATGGCCGCAAGTGTAGTTTCAACAGCCCCATAAACCGTGGGTGGCAGCCGGTTGAGGCCGGATAATGGGTCGCTCCGGATGATGGGGATCCGGATAAGCGGTGCCTTCCATTGTGCTGCTGGCCAGATTCGGGTTCGGTTACGGGTCCGGGTACGGGTACGGTTAAGGGTGGCTGGGATCATAGGTAACCGTGTGTGTGTGTGTGTGTGTGTGTGTGTGTGTGTGTGCACGAATAGCTCTTAAACATGCAATTGCAAAGTCGGATAACTGGATATACGTATAATCACATGTCCGGATAACTAGATTTACATACATTTGCGAATCCGGGTGAGCGCCTTTGCCTATCAGTAAACAGCGAGTAACAGTGATCACGGGCAGCGTTCAGTTCGGATAATTCGGCTAACTGGATTTTCTCCGTATCAGTCAGTGGTTCTCGGTTAATGGAATTACGAACGAACGTTGACCAGATAACCATAGCGCCGATTAACGAAGAGTTCGGATAAAGGGAGTAGCAGTTAACTTTGAACCGGAATGATTGCAAATTCGGTTCTAGTGATTCCGGTTGATGGGGAATCCGGTTAACCGAGTTCGAATTGTATTGACTCTGTTCGATAATGCGACACGTGATGAGGAGGAAATGGGGGGAGGAGAAAGGAAGGAAGAAGGAGAGAGAGGTGGGGGAAAAGAGGAAAGGTAGATATAGAGCAAGGAATTGAGGGTTTGAAGAAAGAAGAAGAAGAAGAAGAAAAAGGAGAAGAAAAAAAAGAAGAAGAAAAAAAAGATTAAGAAGAAGAAGAAGAAGAAGAAGAAGAAGAAGAAGAAGAAAGAAGAAAAGGAGAAAAGAAGAAAAGGACAAGAAGAAGAAAAGAAGAAGAAGAAGAAGAAGAAGAAGAAGAAGAAGAAGAAAAGAAGAAGAAGAAAAAGGAGAAGAAAAAAGAGAAAAGAAGAAAAGTGGAAGAAGAAGAAGAGGAAGAAGAAGAAGAAATTAAAAGAAAGAAAATTTCCGAAGTATAGGCACTCATTTCCTTAAACACACACACACACACACACACACACACACACTCACACTGATATCAGCCAAGGTTCCTTCGTAAAAAAAAAAAAAGTCTTTCACTAATATAAAAATCGTTATTATCTATCGAAAATAGGAATAAAAAACTTATCTTTTATCTTTCTTTTTGACGTCAGAACCTCCTCTTTTCCCTTTCCCTTCCCTTCCCTGCCCTTCTTCCCTCTCTTCACCTTCCCTTCCTTATCTTTCACTTCCCTTCCATATGATTCCCTTTTCCCTTATCTTCCCTACTTTTTTCCCCTTTTCCTTCTCTTCCCTCCCTTCCTTGCAATTCATTTTCCTTCCCTTCTCTTTCCTTTCTTCATTTCTCCCTGCTTTCTCCTTCCCTCTCCTCCCCTCTCGTCTCCCCTAACCCCTGCAGCACACAGTATAGAGGTATCACTGTTGCCATTTACACATGCGTAAAAAAAGAGCAGCGGTGTGCAGTCCGGTTTGAATATGCATATCATCCTCTGCGGTAATGGACAGAGAGAGAGAGAGAGAGAGAGAGAGAGAGAGAGAGAGAGAGAGAGAGAGAGAGAGAGAGGAAACCGTATGGTGGAATGAGAAAAAGAAAGAAAGAATAAGAGGAGAAATGGAGAGATGAAAGCTTTTTCCTCCATTACTCTGTACTAACTCCAGTTTAAGAGAGAGAGAGAGAGAGAGAGAGAGAGAGAGAGAGAGAGAGAGAGAGAGAGAGAGAGAGAGAGAGAGAGAGAGACGAATAGGACAGAAGTATCATTCTCTTGATTTTTTATTCGTGAATTGTGAGGTGATGGACGTGGAAGGAAAGAGGAGTGAGTGAGAGAGGAAGTGGCAGAGGGAGAGGGAGAGGGGAGAGGGGAGAGGAGAGAGGGGAGAAGATGACGAGTGGGGGAGGGATGGAGAGGAGGGAAGGTATGGAGGGGGAAGGGGAGAGGGTAGGATAAAGGGATGAAGGAACACGGAAGAATTAGGTAAAAGAAATATAAAATCCACAGTTTCACCACGAGCAGATTTCATATTCCCGTCAATTTCCTCATCCATCGTCATTTTCTGGGCATTATTTTCCAGTTCTTCCCTTTATTCCGCCTCTCCACTCCCGACTCTCTCTCTCTCTCTCTCTCTCTCTCTCTCTCTCTCTCTCTCTCTCTCATGACTTCTCTAAGAGTCCTGACAAGTCTTTTCCTTTTTCTTACTTTTTTTTTGATGGATAAGAGAGGAGTTAAAGGAAGAGGAGAAGGAGAAAGACCTATTTCAGATTCCCACGTTTTTCTTTTGTATCAAACTTCGCTTCGAGTCTTGTATTATTGATTCGCCCATTCCATCTATTGTTGAAATAAAAAAAGAAATCATTGTTATTTCCCACATTGTCCTGAGTATAAATGTTACATACGCATCTGTTGTATCGTCACAAAGGCTCCATGTTTGATTTGACAGGCAATATAAACTCATGCATAACATTTCACAATACAGTAATAACATAGGAATGAATGATAGCGAGGCAGGACAGAGCCACGGGAAAGGAAAATGATGAAAATGAGGTTAGGGATGAGAGATAGGAAGGACAGAGAAGGACAGGTAGATAGGACATGGAGGGGAAAAAAGAACAAAGAAACAGGAATGAATGACAGCGTGATAGGACAGAGCCACGGGAAAAGAAATTATGGAAATGGGATGGGAAATTGAAAAGATAGAGAAGGATAGATAAACAGGACATGGAAGAAGAGAAAAGGACACAGAAACAGGAATGAATGACAACGTGATAGGAGAGAGCCACGGAAAGGAAGATGATGGAAATGAGGTTAGGAATGGGAGATTCGAAGGACAGAAGAGGATAGGTAGATAGAACATGGAGGGAGAGAAAAGGACAAAGAAGCAGAAAGTATGAAAGAAACAGAACCGAACTGCGTCTGGCAACACCGCTTACCCACGCAAGTTTAAATGCCCAGCGGGACCTTTAAACGCGGTGATGGGATCTTTAATTTGATTTCTTCTACTGAGGTCACTTTAGACGCCACTTGAAACTGAGGTATCCACGTGTTTACTTGACTTTTGTAACCAAGAACAACGGATAAGTGAAATAATAGATACGTAGGATGAATTACACTAATGCACTAACAAAATAAATAAGGAAAATAAAACATCAGATTCTAAGGACATTTCAAAGGCACGTTCAGAAATTTCCTTGAGTTTAAAATGTTAAGAATGAAAGAAGGTGGTGCATTTATATCTTACACTGTGCTGGTCCGCAAGGATTACGAGTCAATTGGAAGTTACTTAAGGATTCATTATCATATCATCATTTCCTTGCGAGTTCCGTGCTTGTGTTGATTTTTTTTTTTTTTAACTAATTAATGCTCTCTGTCCGTCTGTCTGTCTGTCTATCTCTGTCTCTCTCTCTCTCTCTCTCTCTCTCTCTCTCTCTCTCTCTCTGTTATGAAATTGTACTAATGATGTTAATTTTTTCCTTCCTCGGATGGCTGAATAATAAATGTTTCAACTGTGTGTGTGTGTGTGTGTGTGTGTGTGTGTGTGTGTGTGTGTGTGTGTGTGTGTGTTCATGAGAGCGTAAACACACGATTGAATTTGGGAAAGTAAAAATTCAATTCAGCATCGAGTTTTGTGCTAATGGCGAGCGCAAATAAACATTGGCGCCGAATGTAGGAAATGAGTGGCTGGCTAGTCTGTATTTATTTATTCACTTATTTGCCTGTTATTCCTCTTCCTCTTCCCTTTTTCCTCCTTTTCTCCATCTTCTTTCTCATAATCCTTGTCACTCCTTTTCCTCTTCCTTTTTTCCTCCTTTTCTCTATCTTGTTCTTCAAATTCATTCTTTTCCTTTCCTTCCTTCTTTTCGTTCTCTTTTTAAGCAATTTCAAATGTACTGTGGGTTTCTCCTCTTTCATTTTTTCCTTCCCGTTTTCTTTTTCCCCTCCAAATCCTAAGATATTACTAAAATTTGGGTTCTCTTCTCTACCTTCTCTTTCTCTCCCTTTCTCACGTAGCTTTTTCCCACATTTTAAGTCGCAAGAAAGGGGCAACTTCTAATAATCATACACCAGCAAACTATCCTCCACCGACTTCCTTTTTCCTTCCCTTTCCTCTCTCCTTTCCTTCGTCCTCCTCAATATTAGTTCTTGGACAATGGCTCCAAGTATCTTTTTATTCCAGCTTTCCTTTTTTTTTTTATATACGTACGCTGTTTCATTCTGTTCGTTGTTCCTTTTTCTTTGCATTTTTCACGTGTGGTTTGTAAAGAGCAGTGTTTCATACCTTGCTCATCCTTGCAATATTGAAGTGAGTGTGTATATACGAGTGTGTGAAGTTTGGCAGACGAGGAGGACGAAGTGTTGAGGGGGTGATTAGATCCAGAGCAGAGGAGGAGGGGGGAGGTGGAGGAAGAGGGGTAAAGGAAGGGAGGTTGTTGGTATAGGAGGGAAAGAGGGGAGATATGGAAGGTGTGAGGGAGGGAAGAGGAAGGAGGAAGGAACAGTATTGCTAGAACTGACAGAACTTGAACCTATTGCGTTTGTTGAAGGAGTCTCTCTCTCTCTCTCTCTCTCTCTCTCTCTCTCTCTCTCTCTCTCTCTCTCTCCCTTTCTGTCTCTCTGTCTGTCTGTCTGTTTGTCTCTGCCTCTAAGTTATTAGGACGTTGAGAGAGAGAGAGAGAGAGAGAGAGAGAGAGAGAGAGAGAGAGAGAGAGAGAGAGAGAGAGAGAGAGAGAGAGAGAGAGAGACGTGGAGGGAACAGCAGGGAATAGACTGACAGGCAGACAGACAGACAGACAGACGGTGCAGGGGATCTTCTTCCTTATTAATTTACTATTTTGAAGGTTGTGGAGGAGGATGAGGAGGAAGAAGAAAAAGAGTAGACGGAATTAAGAAGCTGGAAGATTTGATTTGATGAAGAAGTTTTAATGGAATTCCATGTACGGCAAAATTACACACACTCACCCACCCACCCACACACACACACACACACACACACACATACCCACACACACACACCCACCCACCCACACACACGTATCCTAGGAATCTTCAGTGGCGGAAAAAATAGTTAATATAAAGAGAAGCTTATATTGTCAGTAAGCTGAGTGATTTTTGTCAATATTACGAGACTGATCTGAAATATAGTGACGTGTGGCATTTTTTAGCTCAATGTAAATGCTAGATATCTCATCACTCACACTAATATTTCTACTGTCCTTCACTTCTTTTCTAATCCCTTCCTATATTCTTTTTAACTTGTGGTAAGTCTTATTCTATTTCTGCTTCAGGTCATGTTTCAGATAGCTTGTGTTTATTTTTGTTTATCATTGTTTTCCATTTTTCCCACTCTTGTTTCTCTTTTACTTAATTTCTTAGCTTCTTCCTTTCCCCTCACTCTTCTCATGTTTCTTCCTACTTTTCTAGCTATTTTCTTTCTCTCCATCAGTCTCTTCCATCACTCACAGCCTCCTCCCACGCCTCTCCCATCCATCCTTCTTTTACACTTTCCATTTCTCCTCATTTCCTTTCCTAGCTCCCTCCATTTTTCCTTTCCTTCAATCCCTCACCCTTTTCGTATTTCCTAACTCCCTTCACCTATTTCTTCCCTAACTCTCATCACATTTCCCAATCTCCTCCTCCCGTTCATTCCTTCCCTCTGTTTTTTTCCTCGTCCTCCTCCTCCTCCTCCTCCTCCTCCTCCTCCTCACCAGCCTGACAGCGGAACCTTAATTAAAAACAAGTTAGGTTATATAGCCGTTGACTAAGGATAATGTCTGGTTGGCTTGTTAATGGCTGTCTCTCTGTCGCTTCCTTCTCCCGTCTCTCTTCGGTAGTTCGTATGTGCGTACCTCCTTTACATTCTCTCCTTGTCTCCCTCCTCGTCTCCTCCTTCCCCTTATAAAGACGAAGGAGCCGTGTAAAGAACATTAGTGCTTCTCAGAAAGGGATTATTTCTTCTTGATTGTTAATTTGTAGCCTCGTCCCAAGTAAGGTTTTGAAAAATTAAACGGAGATTTGTAAAGGGGAATGAAGACTTAGAACATGGGAAGGCAAATGCATGGAGACGCTGAGACAAAAAGAAAACGTGGAACAAGGTTATGAATCTGTACCCCGAAGGAGGGACTGCGATAAATTATGATTACATTTCATTTGTCGTGGAATTTGAATACAAGAGACAATGTATGGAGATGTATGGGTAGGGAGATTGTACAGCTGAAAGGGTGGCTAGTGTTCTCTCTCTCTCTCTCTCT
>NC_059289.1:4085103-4095103 GCF_017591435.1 Portunus trituberculatus | reverse complement strand
GAAGGAAGGAAGGGAGAGAGAAAAGATGAGAAGAGAAGGTGATTAAGACGAGGAATGGGGAAAAAGGAGCAGCAGGGGTCGGGGTGACTAGATGGTGACGGAAAGAAAAGAAGAAAGAAAGACAAGCCAAAAGAAAAGGAAGAGGCAAAGAAAATTTATAAGGAAAAGGAGGAAGGAGGGAGAGAGAAAGGAAGAAGATATAGGAAGGAAAGAAGGAAGGAAGGAAGGAAGAAAAACTGAATGAGGGAGAGAGAGAATGAGTGAAAGAAATGACTGGAGGGATGAGCATGTGCTGGCTGGAGAGAGAGAGAGAGAGAGAGAGAGAGAGAGAGAGAGAGAGAGAGAGAGAGAGAGAGAGAGAGAGAGAGAGAGAGAGAGAGAGAGAGAGAGAGAGAGAGAGAGATAGTGGAATGGAGGGTCAGGGCAGAGAGAGGGAGAGAAAGAGAGAATGAGAGAGAGTGAGGGGTGAGAGAGAAAGAGAAAGAGTAAGAGGGACAGAGAGAGAGAGAGAGGGGGGGACGGTTTAACATCAATGGCATGACGTCACCAGCTTGTGCCAAAATCGGACTCTCTCCTCTATTTTTATCGGAGTTCCTTTGATAGTTAGTGTTTTCTATTTTTACCGCCTCAATCTTTTCCAGTCTTTTCCAGTCCTTTCCAGCCTCCCGTAGACATAATTACCACGGAGAACAAAGGAAAAAAAAAATAGAAAAAAATGAAGATACCAAATACGAGAGGAAAAACAGAGAGAAGTGGGAGGAGAGAAATAATACGATAATTGAGAGATAGAGAGAGAGAAAGAGAGAGAAAGAGAGAGAGGGGGGGGGAAAAAAGGAAGCATACGGTCAAGATTAATTATACAATGAAGGCTGTTGGTGCAGTGACGTCAGACAGAGAGAGAGAGAGAGAGAGAGAGAGAGAGAGAGAGAGAGAGAGAGAGAGAGAGAGAGAGAGAGAGAGAGAGAGAGAGAGAGAGAGAGAGAGAGAGAGAGAGAGAGAGAGAGAGAGAGAGAGAGAGAGAGAGAGAGAGAGAGAGAGAGAGAGAGAGAGAGAGAGAGAGAGAGAGAGAGAGAGAGAGAGAGAGGAGTCGTATTTGTTGTCCCGTTGTCCTGACGAGAAGATGTTGTCCCGTTGAAGAGACGAGGAGAGGAGGAGGAGGAGGAGGAGGAGGAGGAGGAGGAGGAGGAGGAAGAAAAAGAGGAGGAGGAGGATGGGAAAAGACACGCCTGCCTGGTAGAGGAGAAATAATGGCTGAAACATTTAGCAACTATTGGAGAACATTGTAAAGATTTGATGATAAAGAGAGGAGAGGGAAAACGGCAACAATAAAACACATGGAGGAGAGACAAAGGGGTGAGAAGGACACAGTGTTGAGGAAGGGAGGCGTAAAGGGAAGCGTAAAGGGAGGCTGTGAAAAGGAGAAAGGCTTTTAAGGGGGCTTGTGGATAAGTGCTTCCCTTAAAAGGTGTTGACACTCGGTAGAAAAGATGAGTAAAAAAGAAAAGTAGCGATGAAAATGGCTGAAAATTTACTCCAGGAAAATATTTAGCCTGAGGAAAGATGAGGGGAAAGTGGAGAGAAAGATAAAGGGAGAGAGAGAGAGAGAGAGAGAGAGAGAGAGAGAGATGAGGGAAGGCCGGAGATGACAATGATGAGGATAAAGTCATCTCACCTTACACCTCTCTCTCTCTCTCTCTCTCTCTCTCTCTCTCTCTCTCTCTACTCAATCAACACAGGTGCCGGGCCAGTAATTAAAGGGTTGATTAGCCCAGAAAATCAATGAGCTCGTGGTTAATTTAATGATTTTGTAATGGATTTATATCTAGATTTACTGTGGTTAACTTTCTCTCTCTCTCTCTCTCTCTCTCTCTCTCTCTCTCTCTCTCTCTCTCTCTCTCTCTCTTGTTTATTTGTGTTTATATCTCAAGTTGTAATATGTTTTTTTCTGCTTTTTATTTGTAAATTTTATTAAAACTTATTTTTTATTATACAATTAATTCTTTACTTTTCTGCTTTTCGTTAACATTTTCTTTTTTTTCTCATGTTCCTGATGTGTTAATTACATTTTTCAACTGCTATGTCGCAATTTTCTTTCATCTCTCTCTCTCTCTCTCTCTCTCTCTCTCTCTCTCTCTCTCTCTCTCTCTCTCCTCGGATTCTACGCTTGTATCATCTTTTTTTCTAATCTACATACTAATAATCTTCCTTCCTTCCTTCCTTCCTTCCTTCCTTCCTTCCTTCCTTCCTTCCTTTACTCTTCAGGTCACGGAAAAGTAATTCAGTGAAGGCAATTTAAGAAGGTTTATCTAATTGTCGATTTTTTCCATTTCATCCTTCTATTTCCCCTCTTCCTCCTCTTATTCGCCTTGATTTTTCCTTTCCCCTCTTTCATTGTTTTTATTATACTTCTCTCTTTGCTAGTTTTCTTCTAATCTCTCTCTTCCTTTCTTCTTCTTCTTCTTCTTCTTCTTCCTCGTCTTTTCCCCTTTCCATTTTCTCTTCCAGTTTCCATTTCATTGTATTTGCAGTTAAAAAGTTTAGTCGTAGAGGAGAGGGAGTTGGAGGAGGAAGAAGAGAAGGAGGAGGAGGAGGAGGAGGAGGAGGAGGAGGAGGAGGAGGAGGAGGAGGAGGAGGAGGAGGAGGAAATAGGTTTGTTTGTACAGAAACATCTTATCAGTATACTGAGAAAAGTCTCTGATAGTTTTATAGTAGTAGTAGTAGTAGTAGTAGTAGTAGTAGTAGTAGTAGTAGAGTTAGAAAAATATATGTTTATTGCTGAAGGCGTGTTAGCTTTCCTTTATTTTCTCTCTCTCTCTCTCTCTCTCTCTCTCTCTCTCTCTCTCTCTCTCTCTCTCCTCTTTCTCTCTCTCCCCGATAAGTCACTGATTCTCATTCATTATTTTCTTTTCATATACCATTTTGTCCACCACCACCACCACCACCACCACCACGACCATCACCACCACCACCACAACCTCCTCCAGCGCGTCCGAGAAACATAAAAGCTGGCAGGCGAAGAGAACCGAAGGACGAATTGTTATACATGAAATGGAAATCCTTTTTATAGATCGACATGACGTCACAACAACCTGACCGTGTGTGTGTGTGTGTGTGTTGGCTTAATCTTTTGACATTCTTTTTTTTTCTTTTATTCTGAAGGGTTTTTAAAATGTGTCTATGGTAGTAGTAGTAGTAGTAGTAGTAGTAGTAGTAGTAATGCAATAGGTGGTAATGGTAGTGCTAAATGTGGTAGTAACGCCAGGAAAAAGTCATTCCCTGGAGTTTTTAGGTTAGTAGTAGTAGTAGTAGTAGTAGTAGTAGTAGTAGTAGTAGTAGTAGTAGTAGTAGTAGTAGTAGTAGTAGTAGTAGTAGTAGTAGTAGTAGTAGTAGCAATAACAGCAGTAATAACAGCAGCAACTCAAGCAGGAAGATAATGCTGAAAACACTGTTATATACTCTTACCACCACCACCACCACCACCCACCACCACCACCACCACCACCACCAACAACAACAACAACAACAACAGTAACAACAATAACAACACTATTTCAATTTCAGCGAGGATCGATTTATCTTTTAATCTTAAGACATGACCTTGACGGGAGGAAAATTACGTAGAGAGAGAGAGAGAGAGAGAGAGAGAGAGAGAGAGAGAGAGAGAGAGAGAGAGAGATAGCCGTGGGATATTTGGGGGTAGCTGTGTGGTTTCGTGTATAGAGGAAGACAGAGAGAGAAAGTGCAAAGAAGAACATCAAAGAAAGGTTTTCGATATGACTCTCTCTCTCTCTCTCTCTCTCTCTCTCTCTCTCTCTGTGACAGGTGAAGAAGAAATAGCGGCGCGGTCCAAACAGCTGGTGGTTGGAATTGGTTCAGCTTCGATCCGGAGTCTCGAGCTGGTCGCTTCTGTAGACACGCTTGAAATATTGAGTTTGTCTTGCGGCAGTCCAATTCCCCCCTTCCCCCTTTCCCCACCTCCCAACCTGTCCCCTTCTCTCCCTCTCTTTCTCTCTCTCTCTGGGAATTTTTTGTATTTTTCTTTTTTCTTGGATATTTTTAGTCTGTTATTTTTTCAACTTTTTTTTTTCGTTTTCTAAGATTTTATTTAATTTTTTTTTTCTGGGTTTAGACGTCTTGTAGTTTATGTAACCTATATTATTTTCGCGTCTAACTATCTTTTTTTTTATTCTTTGCTTTCGATTAATTATGTCCTTTATTTCTAATGGGTTAAAGTGTCCTATCATAATTTTCGTGTCCTATAATTCCTTTTTTTTACTCTTACCCATGAGTTATTCCCTATGATGTTCCGTGGCCCTCGTGTCGTGTGCAGGTGCGTCAGTCTCGGCCAGGTGGGGCTATATAGAGACGGTAATTCTTCTAGTCTGGCTTCTTTCCTTCCCTGTGTCAATTTTCCCTCATCATCTCGTAATCACGGTGCAGTTTTTCGATACGTGATGGTGGATAATTTGATAATTTGCGTTTATATTTACACATTCCATTTCTCCTTCGCTAGTCTTTTCTCATACACAAGCTTCGTAATGCTTATTAGAATGAGGGAGTTTTTGTACACTCTTTGCCTGCATTTTTTATTTACCTCAGCCCTTATCATAAAAATATATTGAAAAAAAAAGAAGTTGCAAAATTTCATCGAGCCTACATGTCGGAACCCTCCAGAGAAAACGTGACTATCTATTTATACATTTTATTCTTATCTATTCCTCAACAATCTCAGTCAAATCAGTCACGCAGTGTGACTAAACGAGGTCCACTAAATGCATCTAACACTGCATTTGAGACCCAGTTCCTTCCCTTCTTTAAAAGTCTTCATGGGATCTAAACCCGTTATTTCTTGTCTTATCTGAATAGAATTATCTTCAAAACACCACACTATGGGTCAGTTTTTACCCTCATCCCTTATTACATGTCTAGATAATCCGGATTTAGGCCATAAGGCTTATAAGAAACGAGCTGGTGTGAGGAAGGGAGGAAATAGTGGTGAGGGGAAGGCAGCAGGGCGTTAACAGAAGCAGCGAGGGGGGCATTACAAGGCGCTATGCTTGGTTAACGGTACTGTTGGTGATGGGTGATGCTTGATGAGTGGCCGAAGAGCAGCGAGGAAGTAGATAATTTTAATTTTTCTGCTTTTTATAAGGTTTATATTGTTCGTCTTGTCTTTTTCTGCTTTTCTTTCATGTTTTATTCATTTATCTTTGTCCTTCCCTTTTTTTTAGTATGTAATTGTTGATAAGTATAATTCCCAACAGCATTTTGTGTTATTGTACTTTTTGTGTGTACGTAACTCAGCACCATTGTTGTACTGACACACGCACGCTCTCTCTCTCTCTCTCTCTCTCTCTCTCTCTCTCTCTCTCTCTCTCTCTCTCTCATAGTTGTGGGTTGATATACAGCCTCTAATATTTCCAAGGTTATAAAAGATGCCAAAATGGGAGTAACCTTTTTTTCTTTAACCCATTTTAGAGTGGAGCGGCTGTAAATCACTCCCCCCACCTGTCTCTCTCTCTCTCTCTCTCTCTCTCTTCCCAGTTATAAACAATCATTCTCGTCTTTTCTTCCTATTCCGTGTGATCGCGTCCTCGGTCTCGCTTCGTCGCTCTCAGGAATAAGATGAATAGTAAGTGATGGATGGTGGAGCCTAAATTCCTTATCCTCCTCCTCCTCCTCTTCTTCTTCCTCCTCCTCCTCCTCCTCCTCCTCCTCTTATTCTTCTTCTTCCTTCTTTTACTTTTCTCTTTTCCATCGTCTCTCTGTTCTTCTTCCTCTTTCGTGTCTTCGTAACTCTGTGTTTGTGTTTACCTGTGTTTGTCGTGTTATTTTTGTAGTGCTTGTTCTCTTTGTCCTCCTCCTCCTCCTTCTTCTCCTCCTCCTCCTCCTCCTCCTCCTCCTCCTCCTCCTTCTCTTCCTCCTCCTCCTCCTCTTCCTCCTGGTTTTCGTTCTAGTGATGTGCCGTCTGTTACTTACAATAAACTTCCTCCTCTTCTTCTTTTCCTCCTCCTCCTCCTCCTCCTCCTCCTCCTCCTCCTCCTCCTCCTCCTCCTCCTCCTCCTCCAAACGCAACATTCTAGCCGCGTTTTTAGTGTCGATTTTTGCTGCTAAAGTTTGAAGTTTCCGATTGCAGTGTTTACTTTACTTCCTCAAGGGTCACTTCGGTTACGGATACGCTACGGAGGATAAGCTTCCCTAGTAGTAGTAGTAGTAGTAGTAGTAGTAGTAGTAGTAGTAGTAGCACAAGTGTGAATCGTTGTAGTACTGTAGATGATGGTGGTAATGAAAGTGGTGAAGTGCCTTATTCTCTGTGTGTAGTAGTGGTGGTAGTAGTAATAGTAGTGGTAGATACTGCTGTTATTGTGGTGGCAGTGGCAGTAGTGGTGATGATAGTGGTGGTAATTTATATTATTAACAGTGATAATGGTAATGCTTATTTTTCTGAGTGTGTGAGTGGCTGCGGGGTGCCAGCTATTGTTATTGTTATGGTTGCGGTGATGGTGGTAGTAGTAGTGGTGGTAGTGGTGGTGGTGGTGGTCAGCAGAAGCAACAGCAGCAGCAGCAGCGACAGGAAATATTACTCTTAAGTGAAGGTTTTATGGTGCGGTTGATTGCGTGGGAAAAGTTTTGGGAGCAGTGGGAAATGACGGCTCTTGTACCCGATAATGGTGTGATCACGGCTTGAGAGAGAGAGAGAGAGAGAGAGAGAGAGAGAGAGAGAGAGAGAGATCCCCGTATAGCCATGCCAGGAACGCGGTAATAATAGCAAAATGTTGGCGTTCTCTACATTCTCGTATCTTTTTTTTACTATGTATGTGAGTGTTTTATGTTGGTTCTCTCTCTCTCTCTCTCTCTCTCTCTCTCTCTCTCTCTCTCTCTCATCTCATCTCACACTCCTTTCTTCTCCTTTCCCCGTCCCTGAGAGAGAGAAGAAGAAGGAGGAGAAAGAAGAAGAGGAGGAGGAGGAGGAGGAGGAGGAGGAGGAGGAGGAGGAGGAGGAAGACGAGGAAAAACTTTAAAATCTCAACTGAATAATATCTTATAGGCGAATAGATATACGAAGTTGAACGTGTTAATATCTAATGGAATATTATATAAAGTCCTAATATTTTCCCCTTAAGGATTCCGAAGAGGAGGAGGAGGAAGAAGTAGAACAGGAGGGTGGAGAGAAAGACAAGAAAAGCGTCCAACCATACGTGATATTCAGCGAGGGAATGACAGGCGAGATGTGCGTATCATCTGTAATGTAAGGGAAGGGGGACGCGTTGTGATCAGGCCTCGGACACTGCCTCACTAACTCAGGACGGGAATGAAGGAGTGCAGGGAATTTCCTCTCTAGTCTCTCTTTCTTCTAGACTCGTATAAGGAAATGAGGGTGTAGCTTCCTCTCGAGTTTCCTCTTCTTTTCTTTGACTGATAGAAGGAGAAAGACTATCGTTTCCCTTCAAGTTTCCTAATTTTCTTCACTGTTACAAGGAGAAAGGCATTATTTTTCTTCATCTATTTTATCCTTCCTATATTGTTTTCCTTTCATGTTCCTTCTGTTTGACTGATGCCAGAAGGAGAATTACAGAGTTCACCCTCCAAGTTCCTTCAAGATCTGCACTCGACACTCTTAGAAAACGGTAACTTTTTGTCAGTGTCCATTAAACTTTCACTAGCTAGACCTTGACACCCGCCTCACACACACACACACACACACACACACACACACACACACACCTTCATTTCCTCACACACTCCCTCACCTTCTCCCTTATTCACTTCACTCACTCCTTCACTCCCTTACGTATTCCACCACTCCATCACATACACTAACACACTTCCTCCTCCCTCACTCACTCACTCACTCACTCACTCACTCACTCCCTCAACAAGCTACGCCTCGAGCCTTGAGTTTCTGCCCTCTCTATTCAGGTTCCCATGATTCTGCATGTAAATTATACCTCCTCAGGATTAAGTCCACTGGCTTCCTTCCCTCCGACTTTCCCCGCTACCGCCGTCTGACGTGAGTTATTTCCTGACGATGATGACCAGGAGCAGCAGCAGCAGGAGGAGGAGGAGGAGGAGGAGGAGGATGAAGAGGAGGAAGGGCTAAGAGATAATCTATAGTCGTTGGTTCTCTTGTGAGTTCTCCGGATTTAAATTATTGATGTGACTCTTGATGTCTTTCTTTTTTTCTCGATTTCTTTTTTTTTTGTTTAAGGGTGTGTTTCGTTGTCATCGTTGTCATCGTCACCATCATCATCATTTTAATCATCATCATCATCATCATCACCATCATCATCATCATTTTCATCATCATCATCATCATCATCATCATCATCATCATCATCACCATCATCATCATCATCATCATCATCATCATTTTAATCATCACCGTCATCAACATCATCATCATTACCGTTGCTATTATTATGAACATCATTAGCTTAAAAACTTACATTTGAAAGAAAAAAAAATCAACTATTTTTCTCATAACAACCTCGTAATATCCACTCCTCTCAATTGTTCCTACTAATATTACTGCCATCGTTACTACTACTACTACTATTATCACCATCATTATTGCCCTATCATCACCACCACTACAACAATCACTACCTCACCACTACCATCACCACCACGACTATCACCACCTCAAAGATTACCACAATTATGAACCCTTTAACCTCACACTCATTAGAATATATGCATGTTCTAACCTGTGTCCGCTGGGAGGAGGTGGAAAGGAGGAGTCGCCAGGGAAGGGAGAGGAAGGGATGGGCTTGGAGGTAAGGTGGCTGTGAGCAGGTATTCTCTCTCTCTCTTTCCCTCTCTCTCTCTCTTTTTCCAGGGCGTCAGGAGAGAGTCTGTGGATCATTATGTGTGTTCCCTTTGATGGTCCATTACCCTGGTCTGGGCCATTCATCCGTCCCTCCAGAGAGAGAGAGAGAGAGAGAGAGAGAGAGAGAGAGAGAGAGAGAGAGAGAGAGAGAGAGAGAGAGAGAGGGGCGGGGTATTTTTTTTATGAGGGAGAAATATAGACGTGGTTGTTTTTTCTTTTGTTTGTATTTTCATTTTTATTTTCCTCTGTTAATTACAAGCGTTAATTATTGTCTTCCTTTGATGTGGTATTCATTTGTTATTTTTATTTCTCTCTCTCTCTCTCTCTCTCTCTCTCTCTCTCTCTGAAAGTATAAAAAGCCATACAACACTTTATTTCTTCTCATCAATAGTCAATCCAGAGAGAGAGAGAGAGAGAGAGAGAGAGAGAGAGAGAGACGCTTTTCAATATGTTAATTAATGGTCGGAAATTAAAAGGGAGAGCAAGATACTTTTACTTATACTTTTCTTTTCCAAATGGAAAAGCGCCAGGCAAGGCTGCCGCACCACCCATTCGACATACACACTGTGCATCCACGTACACAATGCACACACCACATGACATTCACCAAGCGTTAACACTTTCCCCCACAAACACAAGTAGTCAGACGTAGATTACACATTTCCTTTTCACTCTCTACTAAAATTCCATGTGATTTTTTAATATCACATGGTTTCCTTTTTTCCTGCCAGCCTCGGCTGGAGGGAGGGGCGGGTGGGGAGGAGCCTTCTGCTTTGCTGTCCTGTCTCTACCACTGGTAGTTAGTAGATAGTTTTCACAAACAGCCTAGTAAGGACCTAAGGGTCTGTTGCTGTTTGTCTTCCTTTGTATTCCTTTGTATTCCTTTGTAATAACTTTGCACCCACCACTCCTCCTCTTCTTCCTCCTCTTCCTCCTCGTCCTCCTCCTTCTCCTCCTGTGTGTGTGTGTGTGTGTGTGTGTGTGTGTGTGTGTGTGTTGTGCACGCAAGAGGTTAATATCATTCTCTACCTCTTCCTCTTCCTCTTCCTCTTCCTCTTCCTCGTCTTCCTGCTCCTCTTCCTCCTTCTCCTCTTCCTCCTCCTGGTCCTCCTCCATTTGCATTCTCCCAATTTCGATTAATCTCCCTTATCCTCCTCCTCCTTCTAGAGA
>NC_059289.1:4047603-4080103 GCF_017591435.1 Portunus trituberculatus | reverse complement strand
TCGCTGCGGCAGGAACCTAGTAATGCAATGCGGTGGTTCTGTGGGTTTCTCCAGGTGTGGTGACCGTGTCCACCTTGGTGTTAATTAATGCAGGTGTTCGTTGCCTGAGTTATGGGGAAAGGTTATTATTTTCTTTTATTTTTCTGACTATTTTTTTGTTTTGTTAATTATTTTTCTTTCTACTACTTCATTACTGCTTTTTCTCTCCATTCTGTCCTTGCGTTTCATTCGAGTGTTTTTTTTTTTACTTTTTCTTTTTATTTTCTTTCTTCAGTTTTTTTCTTTTTACCTTCTATTTTTGTGCTATGCTAATTTTGTTTTCTTTCTATTTGCTCATTATTTTTTCTCTGCCTTTTCTCCCTGTCTTTCATTTACACTTTTCTCTTTCTTTATTCTCCTTCTTAGAACTGTTTTCTTAACCTCTTAGCCCTTCAGGATTTTTGAAAAGAAAAAAAACAAACCAGGATTTTTGCCTCTTACTTTTCACTATTATTCTTATCCTCATTTCCATTCTCATTCTTATTCTTCCTCTTATCAAAACTCAAAAAACTTATAAATGAACTTCACATTATTGGTCTGTGTGTGTGTGTGTGTGTGTGTGTGTGTGTGTGTGTGTGTGTG
The DNA here is from genome assembly GCF_017591435.1 of Portunus trituberculatus. Lineage (NCBI taxonomy): Eukaryota > Metazoa > Arthropoda > Malacostraca > Decapoda > Portunidae > Portunus > Portunus trituberculatus. Next base: position 4,079,482 of record NC_059289.1, on the reverse strand, counting down.
TGTGTGTGTGTGTGTGTGTGTGTGTGTGTGTGTGTGTATGCGCGCACCTGACCCCTTAAGTAAGCAGGTTTTCAGGGAAATGTTTCAGTGATTAAGTGAGCGGGGGAGCGGCGCCCCTGGAGGGTGTCTGGCAGTAATTAGTTTGGATCTGCATCTCATTCAGGGAGGGAAGGTCTCATAATGCCACAAACACACACACACACACACACACACACACACACACACACACACACACACACACACACACACACACACACACACACACGAGCGTTTTTAGATTCACGATGAAAATTCTCTCATTCCTCCTGCTCCACTTCCCTTTCCTCCTCCTCCTCCTTCCTCCTCCTCCTCCTCCTCCTCCTCCTCCTCCTCCTCCTCCTCCTCCTCCTCCTCCTCCTCCTCCTCCTGCTGCTGCTGCTGTGGCAAGGCAGTGAATGGAAAGCGGGAAAGGTCGTGTCCTTCAGTGGAAAAAGAAGTGAGAGGGAAGCGAGAGATACAGAAAAAGGAAAGAGAGAGAGAGAGAGACAGAAAAATAGAATGGGAAAAAAGAAAAAAGAAAATTCACATTTCCCACGAACATATGCAACCTGGCAATCTTCAGTCGTGTTTCTCATGGGAATATCTCTTCCTCCTCCTCCTCCTCCTCCTCCTCCTCCTCCTCCTCCTCCTCCTCCTCCTCCTCCTCCTCCTCCTAGTCCTCGATATAGAAGCCGGCAAGACATGGAAAGCGAGATAAACGTAAATTGAAGCTACTCTTTCTTTGAGAATAGGGAAGAAATGGGAGAGATAATAGTGAGAGAATAGGCACCAGAGAGAGAGAGAGAGAGAGAGAGAGAGAGAGAGAGAGAGAGAGAGAGAGAGAGAATAATAACAGGGATGAAAACAAAAACAAGGTCAGAATGGTGTTATCTTTCCTCGCTCTCACTCTATCTCACATATCGGGGCGAGGCTGAGCTGCCATCATCCTATGCAAACTCTCTCTCTCTCTCTCTCTCTGACTACCAATAAAAAGCCAATTCCTCCCTCGATAAGAGCAAAATTGTACAGAATAAGAATAAAACTAGGCAATATCCATCTGTTATTTAAGGAAGAGCGGCCTGACGAAAGTGTACAGAGGCAACACCTTCCTGACGGTGATGCAAGGGTGGAAGTCTCTCTTAATTATATTTTTGTAAGGGGAGTGACGCTGGCGGTGAAAAGCACTTTATTCTGGTGAGGAGAGTTCCTTTCAGAGTGTGTGAAAGTGGAGCAGAGAGAGAGAGAGAGAGAGAGAGAGAGAGAGAGAGAGAGAGAGAGAGAGAGAGAGAGAGAGAGAGAGAGAGAGAGAGAGAGAATAGAAAAAAAGATAAAAAATAACCAATAATTTCTTATCACAGTAAAGAAAAAGAGAAGAAATAAGTAAATAGCATATCTTCTTGTCTTCCTTCTCTAGCTCCTTCTCCTCCTCCTTCTTCTCCTCCTTCTCCTCTCCTCCTCCTCCTCCTCCTCCTCCCTACCTCCTCCTCCCACGTGGATCAGGTTAATTAACACCACCTAATTACCTGTTACCTGCACATGTTGTCAGTTTACAATCAGCTCCGGGGGCATCTGTGGTATTAAGGAAGAGGAGAAGGAGGAGGAAGAGGAGGAGGAAGAGGAGTCCCTGGAGGAAGCGTAGGAGGAAAGGATTAGGGAGCAGGATGATTATTACCGCTTTGGTCGCCTCTAATTGAGTTGTGGTAGTGCTAATTGGAACCTGGTCGTGGGTTTGGTTGGTGTTTTACTTGCGTGTTGATTTTGGGATCAGGCCGGTGGTGTGTTTGGCAGCACTGGTGGTGTGTGTGTGTGTGTGTGTGTGTGTGTGTGTGTGTGTGAATAAAATAGTCTGCGCCAGGTAAGAATAAGAGTGTACCTGTGTTAAAAGACGTGACAGATGCAGAGAGAGAGAGAGAGAGAGAGAGAGAGAGAGAGAGAGAGAGAGTGAGAAAGAATATCAGTAGAAGGCCTCAGAATGCACTCAGTTCTCCACTTCTTCGTACAAAGTCATGTTGAATAAACTAAGAAGTAAAACCCACATTCTCTCTCTCTCTCTCTCTCTCTCTCTCTCTCTCTCTCTCTCTCTCTCTCTGTCTGTCTCTGTCTGTCTGTCAGTTTTATTTATCCTCTCGAGATGTTTACATTTGCATGAATATACCTGTGTGTGTGTGTGTGTGTGTGTGTGTGTGTGTGTGTGTGTGTGTGTGTGTGTGTGTGTGTGTGTGTGTGTGTGTGAGCGCGTGCGTTTGTGTCTCTCAGTGGGAGGCCGACGCTTGAATATGCATGTCTCGGCAAATATGTATATATGTATGAATTAGCATTTAGCCGTGTGTTAAGCGCTGCAGGTGACACACACACACACACACACACACACACACACACACACACACACACACACACAACTCTTAAAACCATGTGGCTGCTCCTTTTTCCCATTCATAAATCAACTTGTCCAACCGAAACCAACAACCGTGAGGAAAACGAATATTTAAAGCAGCCTCCCCTTTACAGTTGCTGCATAGAAAACGGATATCACTTCCCTTGGGATATGAAAACTTTAGCCTTCTATCTACGTAATTTTACCTCACTTACCCTACTTGCCACTGCCTTAACCATTGTATGAGGTATTTATCTTATATTGGTACAGTAAACTAGGCTGAAAAATGCTAATAAATGACATGACAAAGTATTTTCATGTATATAAATAAGTGTTTGTGATTTCTTATACTCTGTTGAGAAATGGGGCCTTTCTGGACGGAGGCACAAAAGCACGAGGCAGTTCACGCAAGCACTAACGCTACTTATGAACAGTGCTTGCTTCGTTGTGGACTGAATCATGTTTAATCACGTCAATATATATTTTGACTTTACAATTTCCTGATACGCATCTATTGAATGCACACGGCTGACTCTCTTGATCTTTTAGGGAACTGACAATCAAGTGGGCATTTTCTTTTTATTTTTTGTTGCCCTTGGCCAGCTTCCCCTATTTCATAAAAAGAGAAACACGACAACGATATGACCCTCTTATTCTCATGTGCGACGTGTGACTGCTTGTTACATTCATCAGTACTAAGACTAGCTACACTTCATAGCAACACCTACACAGCTCATAGGGGAGTGGTGAGTACCCATGTCTTGCCTTAGAGCAGCCAGAGTGGGCCTCCTTCTAGAAAAGTCTTAACATGTGAAGCCCCGCATGGTCCTGAGTGGGCGGGACTCTGTGGATTACGTGTTAGCAGCAACCGACCTTATGGCGGCGGTCTGGTCAGCTTGTCTCACCTCACCAAGCATATTTAAGTACCCTCCCTTGCCTCACCACACACCGGCCGCCGCTCCCCGCCTCACTCATCATGCACGGACACAGACACAGACACTTACCCAACCACCACGGCGGTCACGGACACAGGGAACAGGGGGAACACAGGGAACAAAACAGAGAGAGAAGACACTAGGGGCGTAGTTTTTTGCGCAGATGCATTGTGAAAGTTTGAAAATCCCGCGCATATCCGCTCTCCTTTTTTCCCCATCCTTCCACTCCCCATCCTGCCCATCCCTGATCAAGTCACCTGGAGAGAGGTAGCACTTAATTAATGAACACTTATCTATATCATCTTTGAGTTCACTTTATGTAACGTCAGATGAAGTTACGAATTCTTACGTTTAAGTGAAGAATTTCAAACAAATATTATATGTAACTACCATTACAGTGACGTCATGAGTAAAGAGCGAAGGAGAGAGAGAGAGGGGGAGAGAGGCAGAATCCTGCGCCGGAGGGAAGGCAAGTCTTGCGCAAGCGTCTCGCCCGCGGCTGGTGCCTCTCAGTCCAACAGTAACGAGTGAATTCCTCCCTTTTTTTGCTGTTTATGTGTGTCACAGGATGCCCAGGAGCAGCGCCGTGCCTGGGTGAGTGTCTGATCTTCACGCATGATGCGCCGGGCGGGGTCTGGTGAGGCAGGGGGCGTGGTAATGAGGGATATCCCATGACTTGGTTAGGTGGCAGGGTCGCCATAAGGTTGATTGCTGCTCACACGTACACACACACACACACACACGTTAAAACCACACGAGCCCTGCTTTTATACGGAAGACACACGATTTACGTATACTTACATTCATGCACGTGTACATAGAACCATGCATATAGGCATTTTTTTCATACTGCAGGATATGACCTACTTTTTCCACCTTAGGTAAGCAAACACACACACACACACACACACACACACACACACACACACACACACACACACACAAGTATGCAAAGACTAAAAGCATATCATACATTTTACTTTTCATTCAATGGTGTTTCTTTTTCACGGAGAGTAAATGAAAGAGGCAACAGGTCATTTGCTTGCTCTTCCTTTGTGTTCCTTTAAGTCTCCCCTACACCACTGTAAAAATTAATTAAAACCCCTGCCAGCCACGTCCTTCCCGCGGCATTTTGCGTAAGTCTGGCCCAAGATCAACGTAATGAAAACGGGAGATTATCACCGGAGGGGGGGATAAAAATGAGAACAGGGAAGGGTTGAAATACTATACCCACTATGTCTTAGCTTGTTGATGATTATACAAGTTGTGGAAAGTTGAAGGTGTGTTGATGCATGAGTTAATTAGTTGTTATAAAGGTGAGGTGTAGTTGTGCTTAATTAGTGTAAGTCCTCGTTATCATTTTCTTCAAGTTTACCTATTTATTTTCTCGCTGAAAATTTGTGTTGTTGAAAAAAAAAGACTTTTGTGTTTTTCGTTTCAGTGTTTTACGTCAGGCTTTTGTATTTTGTTAATGTTATTTCTTACGTACATAGTTATTAGTTTGTGTTATCTAGAGGTTTTGTTATCGTTATTTCCTCGTCACTGATTTTTTTTTTCATTTATCGTGCCTAATTTTATGTTATGATATGAACAGTTGATTATTAATTTCTGTTTTTTCTTTTCTTTTGTATCATCTTTTTGTTCAACTTTTTCTATCCTTATTTTATATTTCCTTTCACATTTACGTTCCAACTAACATGGCGAGAGTAACAACGCACACACACACACGCAGGAGGCAGTAGCGGTGGGTGGAAGAATTGCTTTGTGCAGATCTGCAGTTGTGTAGAACCACCACCACTTCCACCTCCTCCTCCTCCTCCTCCTCTTCCTCCCTCGCTCTACGTCCTCTTTAAGGTTCTAACTAACTCGACAACGCGCAAAATCCTCCTACCTGGGTGTTGGCTGAGAGAGAGAGAGAGAGAGAGAGAGAGAGAGAGAGAGAGACTAGCTGACTGGTTGATTAATTGAAAGAGTGTATGACTGAGTAACTTAACATATTGACTCACTTGCTGACTTTCTAGAACCCAGAGAGAGAGAGAGAGAGAGAGAGAGAGAGAGAGAGTGGTCGTAAAGCCAGATTATCCATATGGTCGTCTGGTATTGAGGTTGTGGTCGTGGTTATTGTGATGCGTCGTGTTGAGAGAGAGGGAGAGGAGAGGGAGCGGGAGAGGGAGGAGGAGGGAGAGAGAGGCTGAGCTTGGTCAAATTGGGTAAATTCCTCGAAGGAATTTAAACGTTTTGGTTGCATATGTCAACATTAATATTGGTGGCCACTTTCTCTCTCTCTCTCTCTCTCTCTCTCTCTCTCTCTCTCTCTCTCTCTCTCTCTCTTCTCTTTCTCTCTGGCATTTCATCTATTCACAAAATATTGCTTAGTTGGCGGAGAGAATCCTTCGCTTTTACTATCTACGTTTCTCCTTCTACGTTGAATTGTTCAGTTTCTTCATCTTAAGCTTCTTTGTGCTCTCTCTCTCTCTCTCTCTCTCTCTCTCTCTCTCTCTCTCTCTCTCTCTCTCTCTCTCTCTCTCTCTCTCTCTCTCTCTCTTTGGTAGGTAATTTCTCTTTTGGTTTTCTCTCCACCGTCATTTTCTCGGCCCTGTTTATCTTTCACTATCTTCGGTGCTGCTTTGTTTATGCTGGCCTTTTTATTCTCATCTCCTTCATTCCTTTTTTCCCTCCCTGTTTGTTTTAAGTTTCCCACCTCCCTATTTTTTTTTCTTGTAATTCCTCCTTGTTCCTTGTTTTAGTTTTTTGTTTTTGAATTTTCACTTATTTTTTCCTCTCATCTTATCCTTTGTTTAGTTTACGTTTACCATTGTTGAGTTGCTATTTTTGTTTTACGTTTTCTTTTCAGTAACTTCTGTGTTGTCTTTGTCTTTTCTTTTTTTTCCTTTAACTTTTCTTCTCATATTTTTCGCCTTGCTTAAGTTTGCCCTCTTTTATCTTCTCACTGGATCTCTTTTTTTTTTTTTTTCTACATTTTCTTTGTTTTACCCTCCCTTGTCTTAAGTTTTCTTTTCTCCATTCTTTTAAATCCTCCTTGTTTTTTTTCTTTCTAGTTTTTCTCTTGTCTTTTGTTTTGCTTAGATTTGTCTCTGTTTTTCTTCCCCATTGTGCTATTTTTAAACTTCCCTCTTATCTTTTTCTTTGATCTGTTTTCATTAGCCCTTTGTGTTTTTTCCCCTCGTACTGTTTCATTTTCCTCCTTTTGTTTTATTTAGATATTCTTTTTTTTTCTCTCTCCTTTGTGACATTTTTAGATTTCCTTCTTATCTTTCTTTCTTTGATGCATTCTTATGAACCCTCTGTTTTCTTTCGTTTTGTTTTATTGTTCGCTTTTGTTTTCCTTTGGCTCTCTCTCTCTCTCTCTCTCTCTCTCTCTCTCTCTCTCTCTCTCTCTCTCTCTCTCTCTCTCTCTCTCTCTCTGTGGTATTTCTGTGCTTCCTTCCCCTTCGTCAGGTATCACCACCACCATCACCACCACCCCCACCACCACCACCACTACCAACACCACCAGAAGGACACACACACGCTTTGATGCTTGGTGAGTCCTGCCCGCTGCCTCGTCCTCCTTTTTTCATCCTCTCCTTTCCTCTTCCACTCCTGTCCTGTTATCTTTCAGTCGTCAGCATTCCCACAAGCCTATGCTCAAACCCCTTGTTTTTGTATTTCGTTTTCTGTATCTTTTATCATCAGTACGTTTTCCTATCCCTCTGTAATTTCATGTACTATTCTTTTCGTATTCCTTTTCTATTCCTTCAGCCTTTCCCTTTTTCCTTTATTCTGTTCTGTTCTGTTGTGCATTTTTCGCTACGTATCTTGTTTCTGTCATTTTGTTTTGCCTATTCTGTTTCGTGTAACGTTTCTCTTTCTCTTTTCTTTATTTTCTGTTCCTTTTTCTTCAACACATTTCCTTCGTTTCCGTATTTTCTTTCTGTTTCCTATATGTTTTTTTTTATTTTTCATGTATTTTGTTTCTCTGTCTTTTAAAATTTTCCACCTCAACAATATTTTTCTTACGTTCTTTAACCCCTTCAGTATCATGAGGTAATTCCATAAACATTCTGCTTACTATCTGGTGACTTTATACAGCTTCAGAAACTCATATGGGGAATTAAAATAGTAAAGACTGGCCATTAATCTTCTGAACTCCATAGACCCTTTCTAATGTCAATAAAATGGTCTTATCGTAACGAAACTGTCTTAAAATGCCCTAAAGACATGCCAAACAGTCTTAAAATGTCACAAAAACATGAGTCTCTTTATTCCTTCTGGTGATTATTTGGCGATTTTATACAGCTTCAGAAACTCATGTGGGGGATTAAAATAGTAAAGACTGTGGCCATTAATCTTCTGACTTCATAGACCCTTCCTAATGTCAATAAAATGGTCTAATCGTACACAAAATATCAAGGTTAAAATGTGTTCCAGTATTGAAGGGTTAAGTCCTCCATTTTATCCTTTTCAATCTCCATCCTTTTTTTCTGCTTCATTATTACTTTAACCTCTTCATTTTCCTCCTCATCTAGTACAGTAATTTCTACATTTTCTCTCTTCTTTCATCTCTTTATCTTCCCTCATTCCTGCAGTAACTGGCGTCAAATATTCCCTCTTTCTCTCCTTCTATCTCTTTACTTTTCACGTCATTCTGGGATAGTTATTTCCTCAACATTTCCTCCTCTTTTTCCTCTCTTTCCTTCCTCATCTTTTATCCATTTCCGTATTGCTACAGTCATTCCCGCAACATTTTTCCCCTTCTCCTCGTTTTCCTCTCCTACCTTTGTTCCTTTTTTTTCCATCGAACCTAGTCAATTTCCTTTTCATCTTTGTCCCTTTTTTTTTTCTCTCAATCTGTCAAAACCTTTTCGTTATATCTATATCACCTTGCTCTTCTCCTCTACCCCTCTACATCTCTCTTTCTCTCACTCAAAGAAGCTCAGATAAGAAGGCTTCACAGTCCCCACACTAAAGGGCATTCACTCCCTCAAGAACTTAATCAGGTGTCATCTGGTGCAGCCCAAGAATAGAGTCGTGAGGCATGAGATGAGAGACGAGAGGGAGGGAAGAGGAGCAGAGAGGATGAGCAGCGGTTTCATAGCAGGGAATTTATCTTTAGTGTCTACTGGTATATCATCTTGTTCTGGTGTTTTTAGTGGGTTTGTTTTGTTTATTTATTCATGTGTTTATTTTTCTGGGTGTTTTATTTCTCGGTGTGTTGTGTTTTAGTATTCATCCTTTTCCCTTTTCCTTTTCTTTTCCTTCTTTTCGTCTTTCATTCCTACTTCCGTTTTTCCTTTCTGAGTTCTTGTTTCAATTCGTTCTTTCCTCCCTTTTCTTTTCCTTATCATCGTCTTTCATTCCTTTTACCCTTGTTCTTTGTGAGTTCTTGTGTCCCTTCTTTCTTTCTATTTTCCGTTTTTTCTTTTTCTTTTTCTTTTTCCTTCGCTTCTTCCTTCCCTCCTTTCCTCATCGTGTTATTCCTTTAAGTATCTCGTTTATTTTTGTCGCGGATTTAAGAACACACTATTTTTCTTTAAAGTTATGTTGTTTTCTCTCATTCCCTTCTGTATTATTTCGCTTGACAGGAAGGATACGTGTATATTGTAACCATTTCACCTCAATTCCCCTTCACCACACACCACTTCACTGTAAACGCTCTCCTTTCCTCCTCCTCCTCCTCCTCCTCCTCCTCCTCCTCCTTTTCAACTTTTCTCCTTCTCAGTACTGTCTGTCTTCCTTCACCCCTTCAGTTAATTTCTTCGTCCCTTTCCCCTTTCCTCTCTCTTCCTTGCATTGCTAATTTCTCCTTACAAAACCTCCCCTTTATTCCATTCTTCTCTTCTTCCTTCCTTCCCTCCCCTCGTGCTCTCTCTCTCTCTCTCTCTCTCTGTCTCTCATCCTCACTCACTCACCCTCGCTTCTTCTCTCCTTTCGTCTTTCTAATTCGCACATTCCATCCACGTCATCCTCGTTATCTCCTTCCACCTCTCCATTTCCCTCTTTCTTCTGCCGTCCTTTGCCTCTCTTTCCCTCTCTTTCCTTCTCCCTCTCTCCCTCGTTTCCCTTCTTCGGGTCTCCGATGGGCGCCGTTGAGCGTTGCGGTGTGTTGGTCTTGTGTCGCCCTGGACCATTGGTTAACGAGAGAGAGAGAGAGAGAGAGAGAGAGAGAGAGAGAGAGAGAGAGAGAGAGAGAGAGAGAGAGTAGATATGGGCTTTAGCTATAATGTGTGTGTGTGTGTGTGTGTGTGTGTGTGTGTGTGTGTGTGTGTGTGTGTGTGTGTGTGTGTGTGTGTGTGTGTGTGTGTGTGTGTGTGTGTGTGTGTGTGGTAAGGTATGTTTGTGGCGATAATTGGCCTCGAAACAGTCAGGAAGATTGAAGAGAAGAGGAGGAAGGAAGGAAGGACAGATAGAGAGGAAGAGGAGGAGAAGGAGGAGGATGAAGAGGAAGAGAGGAAGGAAGAGAAGAAGTAGGAGGAGGAACGCAGCTACCTCTCTGATCCGCCATTTCGGAGTCTCTCTCTCTCTCTCTCTCTCTCTCTCTCTCTCTCTCTCTCTCTCTCTCTCTCTCTCTCTCTCCAACGTTTCGTCTCGCCAAGTAAACAAAACAAAACAAACACGGGAACATTTATTTTGTATATGTTCTTCGGTATTATAAACAAGAAATAGAGTGAAGTGGAGTAGAGAGAGAGAGAGAGAGAGAGAGAGAGAGAGAGAGAGAGAGAGAGAGAGAGAGAGAGAGGCTGATTGCATCTTACTCACTCTTTCACTCTTCTCTTTCCTTTCTCATTTTCCCTCCCCCATTTTCCACCTTGAGACAGTCGTGGCCCAATAATACGCTAACTCTAGAAATAATGTATGGCTTCTCCATTTCCTGTGATCTAAAGTCTACTAGTGTTTTCTATGCGTGTGTTTGGAGTGCTCGGGTTTAAAAATACGTATTGATCAACTCTCCAGTGAGATGCTAATGCTAGGTGCCCAAAAATAGACTCCCTTTCTTCCTGTCCTTTTTCCTCCTCCTCCTCCTCCTCCTCCTTTCTTTTCACAGTTTTTCCCCTTTCCGTATCGGCTAGCTGTCCTCTCTATATTTTCTCTCTTATGCGCACGCACAAACACACACTCACGCACACGCAGTATGTTTCTAAACTTTTACTAAGTCATCAATATGTACAGGAAAGAAGAGGAGGAGGAGGAGGAGGAGGAGGAGGAGGAGGAGGAGGAATACCAGCACATGAATCAATTCTTGGGTGATGTTTTGCGAGTACGCGCGTGTCAGTGAAGGTATCAAGATGCAGCAGTGAGTTGCGTGTGTGTGTGTGTGTGTGTGTGTGTGTGTGTGTGTGTGTGTGTGTGTGTGTGTGTGTGTAAGTAAAGGTGTTTTAAGAAGCAGCAGAGTCTGTCGGTGCATTAGTTGATGAAAACACAGTGAGGAGGAGGAGGAGTGGGAGGAGGAAGCGGAAGAGAGAGAAGAGTGGTAAAAGAAACGAAGAGGAAGAAGGAAAATAGGTGGAGGAGGAAGAGGAGGAGGAGGAGAAGGCTTACATCGCTTGGGCATAAATAGACAGAGAATTTTCTTCTCACTCAACATCTCTTTCTCATTCAATTGGCGAATAATTTTTGCTTTGTATCGAAATTGAATCTGCTCGCTCTCTTTCTTCCTAACACCCGTCCCCAGCCTCCGCCTTTCTCTCTTTTTTCCCTTTTTTTAACACCTAATCTTTTTTTGTCGGTATCTTTATTTTGCAGCTTCCTGATTGAGCCTCCGTGAATTATAATGACTTCACACACACACACACACACACACACACACACACACACACACACACACACACACACACACACACACACACACACACGTAGACACCCTTGTATTTATGCAAACGAGGTGCGTGTGGGCTGAAATTTGCATGCCAAAGTCGTTCTGAAAGCAGCAAGATATTTTTGTCGTCCATTTGCACGCCACGGTAGATCCGAAACAAATAAATAATTTTCGAATGCCAACTTTGCTGTCGTCGCCTCTTGCTTGGGGAAGGAGATTGGGGATGAAGAGGACAGTCGGGGAAAAGAAGAGAGGATAAAGAGGTTGAGGTGTTTTAAATTATTGTTTCGTCCTCCTTCCATGCATCGTCTTCCTCATCCTTGTTATTGTTGACTTCTTTATGTTCTTCCATTTCATCTTGATCAGTTATGTTTTTTTTGTCATTTCCATATTTCTTTTTCAGTAAGTTTTTATCATTCCGTCATTCACCGTCTTTATCACTTCCGTCACCTGTGTCTCAAGTTACTGTCACTATTTCTCCTTCACATGTCACTTTTATCTCCGTCATTTTCCTTCTGTATCACTTCCGTCACCTCTGTCAGTCACCATCACCAATCCTCTATCGAGTTAAACCGTCAGTCGTCTTCCCTATCACCGTCACCGCTCCCTATATCTATCAGCGCCCTTAAACATGTCACCATCACCAACATACACTTCACCACTCAACAATGAACACAACACACTCCTTTTACGTCCACGTATAACCACTTAGCACACACACACACACACACACACACACACACACACACACACACACACACACACACACACACACACACACACATTCCTTCATGCTTGAGCTGGAATGTGGAATGATTATGTATGTTGATTTATTTCCATCTAAGTGACTTCATTCCGTTCATTTTTCATTCCCTTTGAGCCGCAATTGGCATTTGAACATGATGGAATTAATGAACGCTGTGATATTTAATACTTTGGATCTGTCAAGGCTTGAGAGGGAGAGGGAGGGAGGGAGGGAGGGAGAGAGGGATTGAGGGAAAGAGGGAAAGGATCAAGTCTTTTTTTATTCATCTTTTTTCTCGTCCCCTTTTTTTCCCCTCACGGCCTTTGGAAATGGTGGCGCTTGTTTTTCGGCGGTACGTGGCGAGACCGCGTAATAGGATCAAGGGATCGCTAAATCGCCGCCGACAAGGTCGCCAAACTTCCATCATTCGTGTAACGTTTGCACGGATGCGGTTTTTTGTTTTACTTTCTTTTTTTTTTTTCCTCGTTTCGCTCTCTTTTGTTTTTTTCAATTTAAAGGTTTTCGAATTGTCATTTTTTTAGGTTATTTGTTTTTCTGTGTTTTTCGCGTTCATTTTGTAAGTTTTCTTGAAGAGGACCTTACCCCTTCAGTACCGTGACGCGTTTTCATATTAAATTCTGCATACAAGTTGGTGATTTTATACAGCTTCAGAAACTAGTGCTGGGATTAAAAATAGTGAAGATCCTGGCCATTAATCTTCTGACCTCCATATATAAATGTAAATAAAACCGTCTCATTATACTTAAAACTCAAGGTAGAAAATTGTGTTTCACCACTGAACGGGTTAATATTCATCTCCACTTGACTGATGGTATTCAAAACGCTTGTGATTTCATGTTTGTTCCTTATTTTCTTTCACCTATTCTTTATTCTACAGCGTTCAGACAGACTACTAACCCTTTAACCTGCTGACCTACTGACTGGCTGACTGACTGGCTGACTGGCTGTGTTTGACTCCGTGACCCACTGACTTATTGATCCAGTGCCTGACCGAGTGACTTCCAGACTGGCTAATACGGTCTAGTATACGACAAATTACATGCATAGAAAGTGACTGATTGACTGACGCCTGAGTGACTGACCTGACTGATCGCTACTAATTGACCCAGATTGAGAGAGAGAGAGAGAGAGAGAGAGAGAGAGAGAGAGAGAGAGAGAGAGAGAGAGAGAGAGAGAGAGAGAGAGAGAGAGAGAGAGAGAGAGAGAGAGAGAGAGAGAGAGAGAGAGAGAGAGAGAATAAATATAGGACATGACAATACCACAATCCTCCCACTTCCATTCGTCTGCTCATAAACTTTTCACGAATCTATAGTTTTTATCCAGTTTATTTTATTTTATTTTATTTTTCCCCACTTTTTTTTTCCTCTATTCTCTTTTGCTTCCGGATGTGTGTAGGCAGCGAGCTCTTGTTTTTTTTTTTTTTTTCTATTTGTTTTCGAGTTGTTTACAGTTCATGGGAATGTGTTTGCCTTGTTTGCTTTTTTTTTTTTTTTTTTTACATATTCTGGGTTTGTGTTTGTTTGTGAAGTACGATGCTCTGTTTTGTTTTCCTTTCATTATTCTACTCTTTATTTTTGCTTATGAATGAATGCAAAGTTTTGGTACCTTTAGTCTTTCAGGAGTTGTTTATAGTTCGTTGGAGTGTGTTTGTGTTTATCTTGCTTATTTATTTCTGAGTTAACTTGTGTGTTTTAAAAATGCGTGACGGAGTTCTACAAGTTATGTACACACTTCATATTTCCCTGAGCCGTATGTGTGTGTGTGTGTGTGTGTGTGTGTGTGTGTGTGTGTGTGTGTGTGTGTAAATGTAAACTATTGAGAGGTGGGGATTGTTTCATTTTTTTTTTTTCATTCTTCATTTCAAAACATGCGTAGGAACTTGCACTTTTGATGTTTTCTTTCATTTTTTTTCCTTGCCTTTCATTCTCAGTGTGGTTAGTTGAATTTGATGTTCTTTTCTCCTATATATATATATATATATTTTTTTTTACCTCTTTTTCCAATGTGGGATAGATAAATTTAGTGTGTTTTTTCCCTGACTCCCTCCTTCTTTCCCCTTCATTTCCAGTATTGGTAATTGAATTCTAACACTGTCCTAATTCCCTCGTTTTCTTTTATTCCAGTGGTAAATTTCATGTTTTTCTCTGTATTTTCAAAGTCAGAGGTTCAATTTAGAGTGTTTTTTCGTTCACATTTCTTTATTCCTTTATCCGCAGTGTGGGGAGTTACCTATTAACACTTTCTATCTCATCTCTATACATATTCCCTGATTTTAAGGGTTTTTATCTATATTTTCAAGAGAAGAAGTTAGTTTTATAATGTTTTCTTTTCCCATTCTCATTTCTCTGACTTTCATTTTCAGTGTGGGAAATCATAGCCCATTTTCTAACCCCGCATCTCTCTCCCTTCATCCCAGACCACCACCACCACCACCACCACCACCACCATCACCGCCACCAAAGAGCTGCAGCAATAGTATCAAATTCCCAGTTTTGTAAGAGCTGCTCAACCAACCACATCGAAACCCACTCCAACCCTCTCTGGACTCCCGGAGAACCACCATTCGCTCCTTCGCACACACACACGTACGCCACAGCAACGCCACACCCAAGCTGCCTGCACTCCACCCACCTGCAGTACTCCACCTACTCCCATCCACCGCCCTCTCCACACCTGCCACCATCTGAAAGCCGACTCATCTCCTTGCTCTCCTCCATCATTAGTAAAGGTAAGCAAATCCTCAAAGCAATTTATCTCCCAGTAGAATTAGCACAAGTTTACGTTAATTGCTACCTGGTATAAATCACTGGCGTAGGAGGAGGAGGAGGAGGAGGTTTAAAGCATAGGTTAAAAAAAGGAAAGGGAAGACTTGTGTAAGATCTGTTTCATGTTTCCTAAGGTGTGTTTGTTTTGGGTTCGTGTCGAGGGGAGCAGGGAGGGAAGGAAGTGGCTAGGGTGGAAGAGGAGTGAGAAAAAGGTGATGATGGGGAAGAAGAGGGAGGGAGAAAAAAAAGGGAAGGAATGGTGGTGAAATAAGATAGGCGAGAATAGTGATAAAACAGACAGGAGGAAAAGGAAGAAGGAGGAGGAGTATATAGGCGAATAGTGGAAGAGATAGACAGAATGAACAAAACGAAGGATAGATGAGATAATAAATAGTAGAAGAGGAAAATTGTATATAGACAGTTTGAGAATAATAAAAAAGATAGATTAGAAAGAGGAGGAGGAAGAAAATGATAAGTAACAACATAAAAGAAAGACTAAAACATGAACATAGGTAAATGAGAACAAGAAAAGCAACAGCAAGGTAGAGATAATAAAGAAATAAACAAAAACAAAACAAAACAAGAAGAAAAAACACAAAAAAATGAATATGGACATGAGAGTAAGAAACAACAAAACTAAAATAAAGAAAACAACAAAAAGAAAATAAAAGCGACAAAACACACACACACACACACACACACACACACACACACACACACACACACACACACACACACACACACACACACAGACACGAGGCTAAAGATAACATTAACAAGAGCAAGAGAAAGGCAAGATAAAGGGAAGGAACGCAAGGAGGAGTAAATTAGCTTCTGATTACTCTAATAGACTAATTGCTAGTTAATTGCTATTCCTGTGAGATGGGATTCACTCTCCATCAACGCCGCGGAATCAAGGTGTGTGTGCCCCAAGCCATTATCTCCATATTAAGAAGGGAGGGAGGGGAGGAAAGGAGGGAGGAAAGGGAAACAGCGCTCCCCTCTTTACCTTCTCCTCTTCCCCTCACGAACCTCCTAGCCCTTCTTGTATATCTCTGCTTGTTATTACTTATTTCCTTCTTTCTTTCGTTTGATTTATTCTTTCCTTTCTTCCTTCTTCCTTCTTTCAGTCATTTATTGTATTTTTTTTTACTTAGTCATCGTTTTCTATTCCTCCTCCTCCTCCTCCTCTTACACACACACACACACACACACACACACACACACACACACACACACACACACACACACACACACACACACACACACACACACACACAGAACAATTTCAGCTCATAATAATTCACTTGAGGCTATTTCCGTAGAGAGAGAGAGAGAGAGAGAGAGAGAGAGAGAGAGAGAGAGAGAATCACAACACACCTCACAGAACAACAACAACTAAGGTGACAGAAAGCGAAAAAGGCAGAAGAAAAATCATAAGAAGGAACGAAAGAAAGGAAGAAGGAGAGGAGAGAAGAAATAACAGGAAAATAAAGAACAAACCTTGTCACGGAAAAAGAAATAGGGAAGGCGATAGATGGGAGAGGCAGGAGAGGGGAGAGGGAGAGGGGGGAGAGGGGAGGTAAAAATGGAGATGTTGGAGGAAGCAGAAACAAGAGGGAGAGTGGAAGAGAGAGAGAGAGAGAGAGAGAGTGTGAGTGACGGGACATGTCATAAAGCATGAAATAATTGGCAGCTAAGGCGCTATAATACTACCCCTCTCCCTCTCCCTCTCTCCCCTCTCCCTCTCTCCTCTCTCCCTTTCTTCCACCCCCTCCCCTCTTCTCCCATCGCCCAGAAACCCACGCACCTTCCTGCTGACCATCCGTTTCTTGTTTCTCTCTCTCTCTCTCTCTCTCTCTCTCTCTCTCTCTCTCTCTATTGCCCGTTTATCTACCTTACTGGTATCCTCCTCTCTCTCCTCCACCTCCTCCTCCTCCTCCTCCTCCTCCTCCTCCTCCTCCTCCTCCTCCTCCTCCTCCTCCTCCTTCCCCACACTTTTCTTCCCTTTTCCCCATACCATCTCCCCTAGCATACATTCTCTCTCTCTCTCTCTCTCTCTCTCTCTCTCTCTCTCTCTCTCTCTCTCTCTCTCTCTCTCTCTCTCTCTCTCTCCAGCATCAAAGAAAGAGAGGAGAGACGGTAGATAAGAATGGCTGGAGAATAATGCATAGTGAAGAGAAGAGTGAATGTGATAAATTGAGAAGAAAATAAATAACACTCTATAGATAAGCGTACACACACACACACACACACACACACACACACACACACACACACACACACACACACACACACACACACACACACAGCCACACACACGAAGCCCGGATTAAACTGCTTTTCATTATCAAACACGAATTTCGCTCAAACATTTCCTACTGATGGGAAGTTTGTCACGGGAGGAGGAGGAGGAGGAGGAGGAGGAGGAGGAGGAGGAGGAGGAGGAGGAGGAGGAGGAGGCGATGGAGGAGGTGGTGGTGGTGGTAGTGGTCTGAGATGAGGATGCTGTTGATGGTGTTGGAAATTCATGGTTTTAGTCAGAGAGAGAGAGAGAGAGAGAGAGAGAGAGAGAGAGAGAGAGAGGATAGCGTGTGATGTAAGAGAAAAGTTTGGCAAAATTAACGCCATTTTGAGGACAAGATAAGAGATACGCCCCTTTTTTTTTTTCTTAATCCCATATTTTTTTCTTTTTTCTTTTTTTCTTTTTTCTTTTCTTTGTGTGGGATGATTTCTTTCATATCTTGTAGAAAATTTTCCCCTTGAGCCTACACGTGGAAAATGAAGGGAAAGATGAAGATAAAGAATAAAGAAAATGAAAAAAGTGAAGAAAAAGAAGGGGAAAGAAAATTTAAACAAGACAATATGTATAAGTTAAGATTTGTAAGGTTTGAGATTTTCCTTTTTTTTTTTTTCCATTTTTTCCTCTCTATCTTTCCTTCTCCCTTGTTTCTGTTCCTGCATTCTTTACTTCAATGCTTTCTTTCTTTTTACTCGATCTTTCATTTTCATCATATTTCCTTGTCTCTTTTCCTCCTTCCCTGCTTATTCTTTCTTTTCTTCCTTCATCCTTTCTTCCTCTTTCGTATTTCTCTTTCTTTCTTTCATGCCTCTTTCCTAAAACCCCTCTCTCTCTCTCTTTTATCTTTCCCTTTTCTATCTCCTGTTTGCTTCTATTTTTCCCCTCTATATACGTCTCTTTTAGCTTCCCTCATAGCTATTAATCTCTCTCTCTCTCTCTCTCTCTCTCTCTCTCTCTCTCTCTCTCTCAAGAAGCGCGGGGATTTTTATGCTCTTCATGGAATGCGAAATGAAACTAATTTTAAAAGAAACTAGTCTCATTTTCCCTCGCGTCTCGACGTCTATGGACCAAATGAGACAAAATGAGACACAGCGACGCGAGATGTTACAGAGAACCCCGTGACAGAAGACGCCATTAAACCCCCCTCAGCGCACCCCCCTGTCTCTCTCTCTCTCTCTCTCTCTCTCTCTCTCTCTCTCTCTCTCTCTCTCTCTTTTTCTCTCTCTCTCTAGCGGCTCGTCCCAAAATAGATACATAAAGGGAATGCCGCGACCGCACAATGTTGGTTGGCCACGAGGAGGAGGAGGAGGAGGAGGGGGAAGAGGAGGTGGTGATGGTGGTGGTGATGGTGGAAATATAGAGAGATTAAGAGTAAACGGAGGGGGAAGAGGAGGAAGAGGAGGTTGCGAAAGGTGGAGGTAGGTGAAGAAGAGGCGGAAGAGGAAGGAGGAAGAAGAGAGATGATGGTGGTAGTGGTGATAGTGAAGGAGGAAAGTGAGGTATAAATGTAAAAGGGAGGAAAACTCACGATAGAGAGAGAGAGAGAGAGAGAGAGAGAGAGAGAGAGGGAGAGAGAGAGAGGCAGTGGGTGGTTTGAAACACAATTTAAACAGTGGAGGTTGAAAGAGGAAATTTTGGTGGCGTCTTATTTTAACATCTACCCTCCTCTCTCTCTCTCTCTCTCTCTCTCTCTCTCTCTCTCTCTCTCTCTCTCTCTCTCCATTATACGCCACGAGGCCGGCGATCAGCACCATATGGAAGTAACTGCTTAGAAAATCCAGGGGGAACAAAGTTATATGGAGGAGCATCGGACAGCAGGAAATCATCACCACTACCTAACTTTGCCCTTTAATAAAATCATCCTTAGTGGTGAAGAAAGTATATTAAAAGTATTACAGAACTTCTCTCTCTCTCTCTCTCTCTCTCTCTCTCTCTGGTTCTTTCATTCCAAGCCAGGTGAAAGCATAACAAGATGGAACGAGTCTTTTTTTTTTTTAGCCTTTTGAGAATTCTATAAGATAAAAATAGTGTAGTAGTAGTAGTAGTAGTAGTAGTAGTAGTAGTAGGAGGAGGAGGAGGAGGAGGAGGAGGAGGACTAGTTGGAGTTCCGTTTTTTGTATTTTTGTGGTTATGCATTCAGGTGGTTTGTCTCTAATTATCCTGTTTCCCGTTAGTCAGGAGAGATGAGAATAAGTGGGGACGGTGAGGGGAAGTGAAAAAAATGAGGTAAAAAATTACTAAGAGAGAGAGAAAAAAAGATAGGATGGAACTTGTGTCAAAAAAATATGTATGATGATGGTTGATATTTCACTTTTTCCATTTTTTTTTCAAAGGGTTTTAATTTTTTTAGTCATTTTTTTTATATCTAGATTGGCTGCACATTTTCGTGTGTGTTTTTCCCAGGTAGATATGTATGTATACATGTTTTTTGTTATATTTTCTCGTGTTTTTTTTCTATTTTTTTTTTCGATATTTGGAACTCGTGGTGAATATTTTAATGCATTTTTGGAATATAGCGTGTTATGGCTCTCTCTCTCTCTCTCTCTCTCTCTCTCTCTCTCTCTCTCTCTCTCTCTCTCTCTCTCTCTCTCTCTCTCTCTCTCTCTCTCTCTCTCTCTCTCTCTCTCTCTCTCTCTCTCTCTCTCTCTCTCTCTCTCTCTCTCTCTCTCTCTCTCTCTGCGTTCACTCACGCCCAACAGAAGAATTCCTTTGAGGGAGAGAATTGAGTTTGTAGCCTTGCTTAGCTCAGCCAATCATATTTGTAGCTCTGAGCAGAGAGAGAGAGAGAGAGAGAGAGAGAGAGAGAGAGAGAGAGAGAGAGAGCGAAGAGAAGGGTCGTTGTTGAATGGTAAACACGTCATACACTTGAAGGCTTTAAGAGAATAATATGTAAAGGATGATACACTTTATAGTTGAGTTGGTGTGGCTTTACACGACACTCCAGGTGTAAACAATTTCATTCTGTCACCTTTCCTTCACCTCTCCCCTTCCCTTCTCTTCCCTTCCTTTCATTACTATTCTATTCACTTTATCTTTCCTTCTATACTTTTTGAGTTTTTTTTATCAGTAATGTTATGTTCTCTTTCTAACTTCATTTCCTTTTTCTTAATGTTTACCCTTCCCTTGTTCTTCATTTTTAGTTGTGAAGTTCTGTTAATCTCTCCACTCCTTCTTTCACCACAATTCTCTCATTCTTTTCTTCCATCAGTAGTGTCTCCTTTCCTCTTTTCTTTCGTGTTTCCTTCATATTATCTTGATTTTCTTTTCCTTTTATCATCAGCATCTTCCTTCTTTCATTCCTTCATCTTGCTCTTGTCCATTCCACCACTAACGTCCTTTTCTTTATCCTTATCTTGTTTGTTCCTCTGATCTCTCATTCTTACTTTATTCCCATTTCCCTCCATGAGACACTTCACTTAGCTTTCCCTTCCTTCCTTACTTGTCACCCTTTCCTCGTCACCCTTCCTTCGTCACCCCTCCTCGTCACCCTTCTCTTGTTACCCTTCTTTTGTCATCCTTACCTCGTCACCCTTCTCTTGTCACCCTTCCCTAGTCACCCTTCCCTAGTCACCCTTCCCTCGTCACCCTTCCCTTTTCACCCTTTCCTCGTCATCCTTCCTTCGTCACCCTTCCGTAGTTACCCTTCCCTCGTCACCCTTCCTCCGTTCCCTTGTCACCCTTCTCTTGTCACCCTTCTCTTGTCACCCTTCCCTCGTCACCCTTCTATTGTCACCCTTCCCTCGTCATCCTTCTCTTGTCCCTGCTCTCCTCCCTTCTGTCATAGTGTCAGGACCTGCTCACATCCCTTCCTGTAGCTGCGGTAAAGTATGCACAAGTTAGCACCAGGAAA
This sequence comes from Portunus trituberculatus, assembly GCF_017591435.1. Classification (NCBI taxonomy): domain Eukaryota; kingdom Metazoa; phylum Arthropoda; class Malacostraca; order Decapoda; family Portunidae; genus Portunus; species Portunus trituberculatus. The sequence continues at coordinate 4,058,656 of NC_059289.1, read as the reverse complement.
GGACGCAGCTGTCACGAAAAGTAAAAGCAGCGTATCTGTCTGTTTCTGTCTACAGGGGATTAAATTTTGTTTGTGTTTCTTATCGGGATGTGTTTTGATTTCACTGAGTTTTGTTTCCTTAAGATGATTTTTTTTTATGTGTTTTACTGGGTGGCAATTTTGAGAGGTGTTTTTTTTTTCCTTTTCTTTTTTTACTCTAAGGGATTTTCAGCTTTTTTCTAACTGAAGTGAATATTTTCTTATGAGATTATTTTTTCTTGGATAGCAGTTTTCCCGAAGACAATTTCCTTTTCCTCCATAGACAGGTTTTTATATAAAGGAAGGTTTTGCGACAAATGTTTTATTCGTATTTTTTAACTGAAATTAATCTAATTCCGGTTTTCTTTAGTGGGTAACTTCTTTAACTTGTACAGTATTTTCATTAACTCCTATGAAAATGTATAATAGGTTACAGTTTTTACATATTTTTTTCTTACCTGATAAATTTGTTCCCAAACTTTTTAAATGGCGTAATGAAACTCTACAATTACTTGTCTATTTTCTGTAAAGTTGCCTCATTCGTTAACTTTTAAGCCTATTTTTTTCTTACATACATAATGAATTACATAGAACACAACACGTCCGTGCATCTATTTCTTTTCATTTTCATTATCGTATTAACATTTCCCCTTCACATTCTTTCATCTTCCTTATCGCATTAACCTTATAACTTTAAACATTTTCTTACTTCCCTTATTTTCATTATCACGTTACACGAACAACTTTTCATCATCTTATAACCATATAACTCCCCGTCATAGTAATTAACCGTGTTTGTTAACTTCTCTAAACCGTCTCGCTTTCTGCCAGCAGGGAAATTTACGCTCGGGATGCAAATAACGTAAATAACACTGCTAACTAACGTGAGGAAAGAGGGGAGGCGTGCTAGTAATTTCCTGATATTATGCATTTTCCTCCCCAGGAGAGAGAGAGAGAGAGAGAGAGAGAGAGAGAGAGAGAGAGAGAGAGAGAGAGAGAGAGAGAGAGAGAGAGAGAGAGAGAGAGAGAGAGAGAGAGATAACCCCCATGCTATAGAAGCTAAATAACCCAGAGAGAGAAAAGATACGGACAGAAGGAAAAAGAATTGCGTCACACAATTTTCTCACAATTTTCTCGCTCTTCGCCAGGAAAAGAAGTAATGACAGTTGAGTTAAAATGAACTACTTTTGTCCTTCTATTTTTTCCCATCCCGCGACCACTTCTCCTTTTTCCTCATTGTACGGAAAGATAGAAGGAATGAGATGAAAGAGAGAGAGAAAAAAAATAGAGTTAGAAAGAGGAGAAAGAACACTAAAGGTGAGAGAAAGTGTACAAGAGGAGAAAGAAGAGGTGGCAGTGGAGAAGGAGTGGGAGGAGGAAGAGGAGGAGGAAAAATTTCATCCAAGGGAGATGATATCGAGGGAGGAAGAGAGGAAGAGGAGAGAGAGGAAAAAAGAAATAAAACTTGGGAAAAGAGAAAGGTAAAAGTTGAAGTGAAGACGATGCGTGAATGAAATGAGTAGGCGGAAAGAGTGGGAAGAGGAGGAGGAGGAGGAGGAGGAGGAGGAGGAGACGACTACATTCGCCCAAAGAAACGTAAGAAGAGAATGGTATAAACTTAACTCCATACACTGTGTTAATAAGTGGCAACAGAACCTAGTTACCATCTTCCTCTCCCATTCTTTCCTTTCCTGGAAATTGTGTTACTCGGGGGGCGTCTCTCCCCACGTGTTCGGGGCTTAGGTGTGTGGGGGGGTATTTTTTCCAGGGGACGAAAGGGAAATGCGGTAATTTTTCGGGGAAAGAGAAGCGTGGGAGAAAGATGAGAAAAAGAGGGAAAGGTATAATTTTCTGTCCTTTTTTTTGTTGGGGGTTGGAGAGGGTTAGAAGGGGAGGGGACGAAATCAGGTGATGTTCAGGGAAGGGGAAAGATGGAGGGAGAGAGAGGGGAGATGATGTATAGCATAGGGAATAAAGGGGAGGACATGGAAGGGTGAGGAGTGACATAACCCATATAACTCCCACACAACACAAGGCTAAGGGGAACACAGAGAGAGAGAGAGAGAGAGAGAGAGAGAGAGAGAGAGAGAGAGAGAGAGAGAGAGAGAGAGAGAAGAGTGAGATTCCAACTGGAGTGAAGATAAATTTAACATTATTGGTATTGTAAGATTTATTGGTAGGTCTCTCTCTCTCTCTCTCTCTCTCTCTCTCTCTAATCAGTATCACACATCGTCTAATTAGCAGAGGGTTGTGTATTTATGTCTTTGTATGTGTGTGTGTGTGTGTGTGTGTGTGTGTGTGTGTGTGTGTGTGTGTGTGTGTGTGTGTGTGTGAGTGTGTGTGTGTGTGTCGTCTTAGGTGACAGGTGCGGGAAGGAGACGAAGGGACAGGTGTGTTCGGCAGGTGCATCGCCATTCCTTTCGCTCACCAGACGAGACGGCAAATATGACCCACAAAAAATCTATTTTGGGTGAGGAGACGAAAAAAAAAAGAAAAAGAAAAAGAAAATAATAGTATAAAAAATAAAGCTGGTGAGTGAAAAAAATGCACAGTGGACGAAGAAAAGAGGAATAAGAATTAAATGGAGAGAGAGAGAGAGAGAGAGAGAGAGAGAGAGAGAGAGAGAGAGAGAGAGAGAGAGAGAGAGAGAGAGAGAGACAAGACCGCAGGAGAGGAGTGAAGAGAGCAGATCGTGGAGATATAATGCGGGATCATAGAGCAAAAATTGAATCGAAGTTTTCAGTGACCATTCTGAGAGGACGAGAAGAGGATCTGTTGAATGCCAAAACGATACAGTCTGAAGGGCCGCCTCCCCCTCCTCCTCCTCTTGCCCATCTCACACACACACACACACACACACACACACACACACACACACACACACACACACACACACACACACACACTGTCACCAGTCCTGTCATGCCCACTCAACCTCAAGCCTCCTCCTCCTACTCCTCCTGCTACTCCTCGTCCTCCATCTCCTCTTCCTCCTTCTCCTCCTGCTCTTCCCTCTCTTACTTCTCTTTCCTCCCACTTCTTCTCTTATGAGTGTTGCAGTGTGTGTGTTTATGTATGTGTGTGTGTGTGTGTGTGTGTGTGTGTGTGTGTGTGTGTGTGTGTGTGTGTGTGTGTTACATAATACGTGAGGCGACTTGCGCAATGTCTCTCTCTCTCTCTCTCTCTCTCTCTCTCTCTCTCTCTCTCTCTCTCTCTCTCTCTCTCTCTCTCTCTCTCTCTCATACGTCGGTTTTCATTAACCACGTAAGACACAAAATTGGCACTGGATTTTCTTCTATACGTTACTTTTCCCCTGACACATTTGAAATTAAACGTGATACTTTCTCAAATACATAAAAAAAAGTTGGATACATTTATGAAAAGGTACAAGTAAATGAAGGAGCGTTGAGCGAGTGAATGGATGTAAACAGAATGAAATGGATGTAAAATTGATAAGTGAATGAGTGATGAGTGTGTCGTTTCTTGAAGTATAAGGGATGATCAGGTGTGTAAATGAAGGACAGGTGTTGGTAGTTCAGGTGTGTACAGGTCGTGCTAGTGAGTCACACCCTTGGTACTTAAAACTAGATCTTATAGTACAGAAATATAAACACCAATATGGTCTACTGGTGATTGATTGAGTCTTTCTGCCAACAAGAATTATTCAAGACTTGTGAATGGGTAAAGATGAATAATAATGAATAATTACTGAATAAAACACAATGGCAGAGGATGTTTGACGTTAAGTAAAGGATAAACACACACATTGCCATACAAGAAAAGTTGAGAGGAAAATGTCCACCTTTTCCTTCCTGTTTATTAATGTGGAATGTCCTCGTGCAGTGAATGGAAGGAAAGGTTCCATGTTACATATTTCAAAAGCTTCAATAGGGAAAACGGGCACTTTAATTTTGTATGGAGGTAATAAATTGTGAAAGACGAATCATTGAAAAAGTTAAATTCCAATCAACTTTCCTGGCGACCGTAATTTGTAATATTTATAACATGTTTTTCTTTTTTATATGGAGTGAGGAGTGGTAGTAGTGGTGGTGGTGGGTGAGTGGGAGGGGGTTGCATGAGTGGGAGGAGGGGTTACTTTTAGTGTGTGCTTGTTTAAGTGGCTGGTGGGGGAAAGGGGGCGTGTGGTGGGGTTGGGTTTACTTCATTTTAGTGTATGCTTGTTGTTGTGGCGGCCTCGGCTGTGGTGCCAATTTGTGAGCCAGAGAGCCGGCCTGTGTGTGTCGCGGAGGCCTCAGTGTGATGCATTAATTATATTTGTTCATTTGTATATTTTTGGGTGGCGTGGGACAGATGTCATTTGCACTATAGACAGCTGTGTTTCCCTTTCAAATTAGCGTGACTTTCGATGCATCAATATTTTTTTCTTTATTGCAAGGGATACAATATACACATCTATATATTTTGTTAGCATGTGTATATTTTTTTCCATATGGTGAAGGAAATTTACTGTACAAGTGCCAGTCGGTGTCCAACTTTAATCTCTGGTTTTAGTGGACACCGTTTCACCTTTTGGGACTCTGCAGGTCATGTGACTTTTATATATCACGGGAAAGTTTGCCTCTATATTAAATGAAGGCTTAAAATTTAACCTTTCAATGTGACTACAGTAGTGTGTAGGGGTATGTGACTTTTGTATGGGGCGGTGAGGGCTCGGGGAAGGGTGGGATGTGTGGGAACGAGTAGGGGGCAGGGCGTTATGTTACATCATCAAGAGGACGTGCGTGTGAACCTGAAGGGCGGGAGTATAGCAATGGGAGGTGATGGGAGTGTCAGGTGAGGGGGAGTGAGTGGAGTGTAGGATATTTACCCTGTGGAAAATCTTCAAACGAGAATCAAACTTGTCCCCGGCACCCCCGCGCCCGGGCATGGAAGAGGAGCGGCCGCCGCCCTCCTCGCGTGGCCACCCCAGTGGTAGCCTCCGTTAGTGTCCGTCAGCCGCCGCCTCCGCGGGCTGACGGCAAACCCTGACGACTTGTGTGGAGGATAATGAATGTTTTTTCCTCTCTGAAGTCTTGTTGTTTGTGGAGGACCTTTTCAACAACTTTTTTTCCCCTCCCTTCCCTTCCCTTTTTTTTTCCTTTCCTGAGGCTTTGAAGGGGTCTAAGTGGAGGAGTATTTCTACTTTTTTTCTTTGTGTGTGTGGAATAGTTTGTAAAGGAGTCTTGTAGGAGGCTCGTAGGGAACCTTGGAGGAGTCCTTGTCGCCGCGTGTAGCACGGGGCGAGGTAGTGGTCCGTGTTAAGCCTCTAGGGCCCACACAACAACGGTTCTTATCCTTACATAGGTACGTATCTTTAACAGGTGAAGGGCACTCGGAACTCTTTTTTGTATAAGTATATACATATAACTTTCCTTCGGGTCGTGTTGATCTCTCAGCCACTTAAAGCTAGAAGTACCCTGAGTGTGAGGTTTTAGAGTGAGGTGTGGCGCTAAGGGGTCGTGGCCGAGAGCCTGAAGGAGAGACTGACTTCTTTGAGGAGCTGCTGAACAGGGAACGTGTCTTGGGACGCGCTCCCTCTACGCAGGTGAAGGCAGGCAGGCAGGCAGGTAGTGGTGGCCGCAGGTACACGTTGGGTTGTAGGAAGTTTGGGTGAAGCTCATGCAAGAAGTTGGTGGTTGGTTGCTTGGTCAGGAATCGTCGCAGTGCCGCAGTGACTTGACTTGTTGGGTTCTGTTTCTTCTTTTTTCTCTTCCTCTATCTCTCTCTCTCTCTCTCTCTCTCCTTACCTCAGTGGAATACTAAACGAACCACTGTTTCAATTTTTGCTTCAGTGACTTTAAGGATTTTGACTAACGAATGTCTTTTTATACCTTCTATAAATACTTTTCCTGGGTTTTGTGTGTCAGTCGCGAGGCCGCTGAGCTGAGATGAATTTACGGCGAGATTATGATTCCTCGGTGCTGTCGTAGGAGTTTTTAGCGTTTCCGTTCCTTTGTCTCGCCCAGGAAGACCCGCTGGCTCCCTGGCTGGCTGATTCGCTGGCTGCTGCAGTTCTTATTTTTCACGTCGACTCCCAAGAGACGGCAACACTAGCTCCGCATCATGCTCTCTCCTCAGCCACGTACCGCGTCCTCAGGTTAGTAGGGCTCAGAGGGGACGAGTGTGGTGGCTGGGGACGAGTTGAGGGAGTGGAAGCACCAGTGGCGTCGTCCTCGAGTCAAGGTGGAGCGGCCGGAGATGGATAACTGTGGGTAATTTATGGTGGTGTTTGCAGGCGTGCGCCATTCATTGCCAGAGGCTGTCGATAAGGTTTTCTCTCACCGCCTCTTGCTTTTCGCGAATCAGTTTGACAGGAAGGGTGATGGATGAATGGGCCTTTATTTTAGACGTCTACCTTGTTATTAATTGCTGAAATAGATGACAAATTGGGTTTCCTCTGCGAAGGTTTCGGTGTATATGTAAATTATTCTCTTAGTGAGCTGATGGCGCTGGGTGGTTCTCTGTCACTTGAGCGAGGAGTGAATAGGTGTAATGTGAGAGAGTTTCTCCTTTACGACACCGAGCTGGCACGCTACGGGAACCTGTCACAGCCGCGCTAAGTGCACACACAGTAAGTCGCCGCGCCCATAAACCTTCCGGGCGGGTCGCAGGCGTAGGGGTGTCTGCTCGCGGGCGCCTTGGCTAGCACTGCACGAGCGACAATGTTTTTCTTCTTGCATAAGCCTCAGTCAGTCTATCTCAGGCTGTCGCACGCTTGTGGTTTGGAGGAGGGGGGAGTGAGGTGAGCCGGCGGCGGGAGAGGGAGAGACATATAGATACACAGAGAGAAGCTCCTGTTTTGCCCCTGAGAACAGAGAAGGATTGTCTTGGCGTGCGTGCGTTGACTGCCTCGCCTGGGCTGAGAGTTCGACACTCACACATACACACAAAACACGGAGGTTGGCGTATCACAGAAGAATCATCACAGTTGGAGTATTACATGTATATATATGTAATGAGACACTTTATTACCATTACTGTCAACTACTGGAGCTTCAGGTAACACTTCCTCCCGAGACGCTCCCGCCGCGGCCCCCCCAGTGCTCCGGGAGGCGAAGGGCACTGCTAGCTAGGCACGAGGAACAGGTCCACCCATCACGTGTCGCGGGAAGGGAAGGGAAGGGCAGGTGAGGATGAACTGGTGACCGTCTTAGTATTATTGCTTGGTTAAGCTGATGTGAGCTGCTTCTCGAAGTCTTTAAGAATCAGTTAAGAAGATTTAGGTTAGGTTGCAATACGTGTTCTGTCTCTCTGTTCGAGTTTCTGATTAATTCCTGGTGTTGGTCATGGTGTTGGCGCTCCTTGGGTTGTCAGGAGACTGGCCGGTGTTGGTTCAGTGCGCTTGTTGTGGATACGTGCACTTTTTGTATCTTTGAATCGCTTTTGAGATATTTCTTTTCTCTCTATCTCTCCTCGTGCGATGTTCAAGTCCTGTCTCTCACTCTGTCTTTCTCTTCTCTATCTCTCTCTCCTCTGGTGTTCGGTGCGACGCTCACCACCACGAGAACACGCGCCGCAGCGAACACCTCAGCGCGACACACACCTGCGAGTCACTGCGTCTGTCCTCAGCCCGACCGCCGGGTTCTCTTCCTCCTGCCCTCCGCCGGGCGCACACCGCTCACCTCACACGCAAAAAAAAAAAAAAAAAAGAAAACGCGATCAAATGAATGTTACGAGAAACAAAAAACACCACCGCACAGATCTCACAACCGCGTCGGAGGAGGAGGAGGATGAGGACGAGGAGAAGAACGAGGAGGAGAGAAGGAAAAGGAGTAGGAGGTGTTGTAAGCGGCCACAGGGGTGTTGTTAACGAGACACGCACACGCTGTCACCGTCACCGCCGCCGTTGAAGCTGCTGCTGCCGGCACGACGCACTCATCGCCGCCTCAGCCTCGTTACTGGCCCCGGTACAGGTGGCCGCTGGTTCCCGCTCGGCCCTCCGCGGCGCGCGATCTCGGCTGAAGGGACAAGGTGCGACCTGACGGTGTCCCTCGCTTCACCTGAGGTTCCACGGCAGATGAGGTTCTCCCCCGACGGAGGAGGAGGAGGAGGAAGAGGAGGAGGAGCGAGAGGTAGAGTGCCAATGGCTGGGGCCCGCGCGGGAGGGTTGGCACCGCTCAACTGTGGCTCAGAGCGGCTGTGTTAGTGGGACCCGCCTGGGCACCCTCCCCTCTCTCTCTCTCTCTCTCTCTCTCTCTCATTCCCCGCCTCCACACACACATCCACCACCTTCCCCTTCATTCCCTCCACACTGTTCTCTCCCTCCCTCTCCCTCTCTCTGTGAATATGGTGATAGCGGTGATGGTGGGGATGAAGATGGAAGAATGGGAAGCTCAATAATGGCGGAGATGAAGAATATGATAGAGAGAGAGAGAGAGAGAGAGAGAGAGAGAGAGAGAGAGAGAGAGAGAGAGAGAGAGAGAGAGAGAGAGAGGATAATATTAAGGAAGGAAAAAATGACGATAGTGTCAGAAATGAATTAAAGGTGATAGACTCAACGAAGCCTTTATGAATATTGTTATTTTTGTACACTGTTCAAGTTGCCTGCGCCGTGTGTGTGTGTCTGTGTGTGTGTGTGTGTGTGTGTGTGTATGCTTCTCTCAACTGCGTCATATTGTCACTATAGAAGTGGGATATTGTCTCTCTCTCTCTCTCTCTCTCTCTCTCTCTGTGTGTGTGTGTGTGTGTCAAGCTTATTGACTTCAGTACCTTATTACGTTAGAAAAAGAGAGACACCAAAGAAGACGCGAGCTGGACAAAGGCTCTTCCTCCTCCTCCTCCTCCTCCTACTTCTTCTCCTCCTCCTCCATCCCCTCCTCCTCCTCCTCCTCCTCCTCCTCCTCCTCCTCCTCCTCCTCCTCCTCCTCCTCCTCCTCCTCCTCCTCCTCCTCCTCCTCCTCCTCCTCCTCCTCCTCCTCCCTCCTCCTCCTCCTCCTCCTCCTCCTCCTCCTCCTCCTCCTCCTCCTCCTCCTCCTACTATTCCTCCTCCTCCTCCTCCTCCTCCTCCTCCTCCTCCTCCTCCTCCTCCTCCTCCTCCTCTCTTTCCCTACTCCTACGCACTCTTACTTTTCTCCACTATTACTTATTTTCTCCCCTCCTTCCCGTCACTCCTTCTTTCACTTTATTAGTTCTCTTTCCTTCTCTTCCTCTTTCTCTTTCCTCCTCCTTTCTTCTTAGTTTTCGGAAGGACGTGAACGAAACCCAAACAATGTAATTAAAACACACACACACACAACACACACACACACACACACACACACACACACACACACACACACACACACACACACACACACACACACACACGCACACGTACAAACATATAAAAAAAGCGACATTGCGAATACGTATTGATTAAAAACTGTTACATGCAATACATACATACGCACACACGTACACACAAACAAACATACAAAAAAAAAAAAAAAACGAAAATGAACACAAAAACAACAACAAACAGTTAACGGATGATTAAAAAAAAGTCGAAAATAAAATGAGAGAGAGAGAGAGAGAGAGAGAGAGAGAGAGAGAGAGAGAGAGAGAGAGAGAGAGAGAGGAAATCAATATCAGAAAGAGAAATTAATATGTTTTTAAGGTATATTTTTGACTTGTTTACATTTTCCTGAGTAATTTTATAAGGAGAGGGGAAGGGAGATGGATGAGCGAAGCAACCCTTTCCTAGACCGTCTTCTCGTTAGGTCATCCGCCAGGCTGCCCCGTAAACCTTGTAAGAGGGACGCCAGATAATTAATAGGCTCAGGAGGAAGTAGGCCTAAGTACCTGGATCAACCTACTAGTAGTTTATGGGGATTTACTTGAGTTTTTCCTTCTTTGAGAGAGAGAGAGAGAGAGAGAGAGAGAGAGAGAGAGAGAGAGAGAGAGAGAGAGAGAGAGAGATTTTCATGCACCTTCATCTTTCTTTCATCATATAGTGCTTATCACAACATTTTTTAGGGGATTTCTATGATAATTATAGGCTTATGTAGGTAAAACACACACACACACACACACACACACACACACACACACACACACACACACACACACACACGGCCCGGTAGCTCAGTGGTTAGAGCGCTGACTTCACAAGCCAGATGACCGGGGTTCGATTCCCCGGCCGGGTGGAGATATTTGGGTGTGTCTCCTTTCACGTGTAGCCCCTGTTCACCTAGCAGTGAGTAGGTACGGGATGTAAATCGAGGAGTTGTGACCTTGTTGTCCCGGTGTGTGGTGTGTGCCTGGTCTCAGGCCTATCCCAAGATCGGAAATAATGAGCTCTGAGCTCGTTCCGTAGGGTAACGTCTGGCTGCCTCGTCAGAGACTGCAGCAGATCAAACAGTGAATTACACACACACATGTGTGTGTGCCTGGTCTCAGGCCTATCCGAAGATCGGAAATAATGAGCTCTGAGCTCGTTCCGTAGGGTAACGTCTGGCTGACTAGTCAGAGACTGCAGCAGATCAAACAGCAGATCAAACACGACCATAATATCATCTATATCCCCACTTAACGAATCTTGACACAACCAGAACAACAATTAAAGAGTAAAACAACAACACACACCACGTCGAGAAATAGAAAACCGTAACAAGAAATTCCGCTCTCCGAAACGTGGTATAAAGAAGAAAAGACTTAAAGAATTTGATAAAAGCGGAAAGATTTACCTTAGCAATTTAAGCTGAGGTGGAGTTTTAAGCAGAGAAGAACGGGCATGATGGTGGTTAGTGGGGAGAGGGAGTGAGAGGGGAGTGAGAAGGGAGGGAGAGAGGAGGGAGAAATGTGAGAGAGGGCAGAGGGAGAGTTAAGGGGCGCCCCTCCATTACGTCCAACAGGGTGTAAATCTGCTGATGATTGTGAGGTAGGAAAGGAAGGACATGAGGACTTGTGGGAGGAAAGGGAGGGAAGGGAGGGAAAAAACACAGGGAAAGGGGAAAAAAAAGGTTTGAGGCATAAGTAGAGGAAAGAGGAAGGGATGAGATGGATGAGGAAAGAAAGGTCGAGAATAAAAGGAAGGGGATGGGAGGGAAAGAGTGAG